>NC_062281.1:28194779-28497809 GCF_902655055.1 Lutra lutra
GGTGTCCCAATGATTTTTTTTACTGTCTTTACAGCTTTACCTTTTCCAGAATATCATATAGTTGGAATCATACGGTATGTAGACTTTTGAGATTGGCTGGATAGGTATTTTTTACATATAAGATGAAATATAATACTCTACTTGGTGAATATGTACCTCGTATAGTTGAGGTATAGTTTCCTATCAGCCCCTCCACCACCACCACCACCATGTGTTTGCAGTGTTTAAGTTATTGTTACAGGGTTCCCCTCCAGGCTGACAGAAGTATTGATGTAACTTTAGGTTTAATTTTTTCTACCAGGTTATACCAAAATTATCAACAGTATGAGATGGAACTGGTGTTTCAGATATTAGTAATTTACGAAACAAGATGCAATCAAATAAAAATATCCACACCTGTAGGATAAATTTTTAAATTGTGATTATTTTAGTAATAACTTTAATCTCAATCTACCTCAGCAGGATGAATAAATGAAAATCATTTGGCTTAAATTATGTGTCCTGCTCTTGGCCAGTGTTATCCTTTCTCTGTACTCTTCTGCCCTTTGCTTCTCCTATATTCAAAGCAAGGTGTTCATTTCGTTTTTCAAGATTAATCTGTGTTTTCCATATTATTCCTTGTCACCTAAATAGTTAATAGGATTTTGCTCTATATTTACTTCAATACACTCGTAGTAACTGTCTGAAGTTTTATATTGAGAAGAACTCTGTATTTGTATAATAAAAATAGCTGCTCAACAAACTTCCAAATATGTAATGTCTCCACAAGTAGAAGATTTTTCCTAATTAACCCACAGCTCCAAACATGAATTTTGCCTCTTATCATTTATTCATAGTCCATTGTAATTCATTCTAATGGATCCATCATATTAACATTAGGCTTTCAAAGAAACTCAAACCACCAAATGAGAAAGAATATGGAGGAGAGCATGTAGGAGATTTTTATGGGCCAATTCTGGAAGGGGTCATATCATTTCTCATAATCCATCATTGCTAGATCTCAAACCAACAGAATTCCAAAGGAGGCCTGGAAAAGGAGCACTAAGGAGAAATAGAAGAGAAGTTAGGTTACCAATTAGCTGTCACTGATAGATTAAATCTACCTGTGCTGGAAACTTTTGTGATGTATTAGTAGAGGACCATATAACCTGGGTTGCCTGGACAATCTGGGGTCATGTCTATTGTAATAAAGAATCCCAGTTGCATTCTGAAAAGTTTCCCTGGTATATAATAAAACTGTAGTGATTTTTATTTATTTATTTTTTATTTTTTATTTTTTAAAGATTTTATTTATTTATTTGACAGAGAGAAATCACAAGTAAGCAGAGAGGCAGGCAGAGAGAGAGGAGGAAGCAGGCTCCCTGCTGAGCAGAAAGCCCGATGCGGGGCTCGAACCCAGGACCTGGGATCATGACCTGAGCCGAAGGCAGCGGCTTAACCCACTGAGCCACCCAGGCGCCCCAAAACTGTAGTGATTTTTAAAAAAAGATTTTATTTATTTATTTGATAGAGAAGTCACAAGTTGGCAGAGAGGCAGACAGAGCGGGAGGGGGAAGCAGGCTCCCTGTCAAGCAGAGAGAGCCCGATGAGGGGCTGGATCCCAGGACCCTGAGACCATGACCTGAGCTGAGGGCAGAAGCTTAACCCATTGAGCTACCCAGGCACCCCAAAACTGTAGTGATTCTTATGTATTACATACATGCTTTATGGGAAATGTCTGTCCAAAGCTTTTCCTGAGGCTTTAAATACTCAACCCTACTCTTTCTTAACTCATATTTTAGACATGTGTCTCCTCCATTCTTTCCTTCTCAACTACCACATTTCAGTAGACTTTTGTCTTGTTCTAAGTACAGTATTTTTTTACCCCCATCAGGCTACCATCCAGACTCTCTTATTGCCAGGTATTTCATGTTTGTTGATGGTAAATGCTATTTTTTACTTCTTTGTAATTACTTTGTCTTTAACTTCTTTACAAATGGAATCTCTGGCCAAATTTTTTTGGCCTTCTTTACAAATGGAATCTCTTTAGACAAACAGTAGACAAATGGCAGCAGCAAATCAGTTGTTTAAGCAGAATATTGTCCTCCTCGCATGTGTAGTTTGAGTACAGATTCCAAACTTATGGCTGAGTTTCTTCTAGTACAATCAAAAGTTTTTTTTCTTTGCTCTAAATAAACCTGAACTGTGAGTTCTCTGTAGAAGGTGGCATTTTGGGCTTTCCCTCTCTTTGTAAAGCGATTTCTGCCTAGTTTATTGTCTAGTTAACTTTAGTTTAATGACCTTTTAAAAGTTGGCATTGTAAATAAAACAAGTTGAAAAAAAGTTTTCTGAAATAGAATTAACAACGTGTTATCTTTATTCATGAGTTGGAAACTGGAAAAAGGCTACTTGAGGTAAATGTTTTGAGTGGGATTATTAGGGTGTCTTCCAGCTTCCTGGAGTCAAGGAGTACCACTGGTATTGATTAGCCTGTATGTAGCAGGGCTCCCTTAATTGGATCTAAGGACTTGTTTTTGCATTTTTAATTCTCAGCTTTGAATATGTTGGCTAGAAACCGAGTTACTACTAAATTTGTGGTTCGGGGGGAAATGTAACTAGCCAGTCTGTCAACTTTTCGATTAAAAAAGACAAATAACCCATGCGGTGTGTCATCTTTTTATAATCAGTGATCCCATGTGGGGGAAATTTCACACTACTTGCATGTAAAAAAAATAATTTAACCTTTAACGTTAAAGTGTCTGGAAAAACCTAGAAAGCATCCATCACGAATGCAAGATACTTTCAATAAAAAATAAGTTATGTAGTAAAAAAAAAAAAATGCTGCTTTGTCATGTGAAATGCTGCTTTAAATGAACATCATGATTTCCAAAGTCAATCTACAGAGCATTTGGCATTATTGATTTTTTCCCCTTCTACTTTGAAATCCCCTTTTCTATGATTGTAAACTGTTTTGGCTCTGTACCTACTTTCCTACTTCCATCTTTCTTTGCTTTTTAAATTCTGCTTTCTATTACTATTCCTTTGAATGGGTGCTTCCTTAAATTTAGCCACATCTCTTTTTTGGTTAGAAAAGTATGGTTCTTCTGAGGAGCTATTATAGAAGAAATTTCATGAATTCTTTGGTGTTCTGCTATTATATGGAATTTCTGAAATCCAACAACCCCTTGTGCATAGGTCTTTGGCTTTTTTCCTTAAAAACACTGGCAGTGATGAGTAGTTGCCAATTGATTATATAATCAGAGACCAATATGAAACAAATCAACAGAATTCTGAGGAAAAATAAAACAAAAAAGCAACACAAACAATAAAAATCTCAATAAATAGGATGCTAACGGGCACCTGGGTGGCTCAGTTGGTTAAAGCCACTGCCTTCTGCTCAGGTCATGATCCCAGAGTCCTGGGATCGAGCCCCGCATCGGGCTCTCTGATCGGCAGGAAGCCTGCTTCCTCCTCTCTCTCTGCCTGCCTCTCTACCTACCTGTGATCTCTGTTTGTCAAATAAATAAATAAAATCTAAAATAAATAAATAGGATGCTAAGATTTAAAAATGAGTATAATTAATAAAACCAAGGAAATAAGGGGATATCTTATTCTAGAAACAAGAAGAGTCACCTTTTTAAAAAAGCTAAGAATGTGAGTGTTGCTTGCCTAATCATCACCCATACTTGCTTTGCTGTTTTATCTTCTCACAGAGAAACACATTTGTTCAGCTATTTCTCCATGTGACTGTGGGGAAGACAAACCCATTCTTTTTTCTAGGATGAGCCTTGCATTCATCTATACTAATTATTTCATTCTATATTTTAGCAAGGTGTCTTCACTTTGCAATCAGATTTAGTGGGGGGCTTTATAGTTCATGCTCCAGGATTATTTGGGTGACTTTTCTTTCGCTTTTGTTTTGCCAATTTGTTTTTATCTCTCATTCTTTCTGAACTTGAAATGAAAGTATTTAGCCTCAAAGTGGACTGTCTGCCATTTTAAAACTATGAGGAAAATCAGGCTTAAAAGCATGCAGACACCAAAGACAGACAAAAAAGCAAAACAATGTGACAAAGGGGAGCTAGGAGACATAAATGAGCCAATTTCTATTTCTCTAAACTGAAAGTATCTTAGCTGGTACAGAAATGGAAACTGTGTTTGTTAGGATAGATCCTAGATATAATGGATACAAATGAAAAGCTACTATTGAAGCAGAAGGTAGAGCATAGGAGTTCTCCCAGAACATAACAAAAATACATAAAGATTTGGGAAAGGTTTATGTAGTTAATGTTAAATTGTAAAAATGTAAGTTTTATATAATATTTTCTTATGTTAATGAGAATTAGAGAAGGGAAAGGTTTAGCACTTGTGCTGCCATATTGGTCTTATAATATTGAACTATATTTTGTAAACAAACATGTTTTGGAAACATGTTAACATAAACATATAAAAGGTCCAAATTCCATAAAAACACAGTTGGGGAAGACAAGTAAACAAACTTTAATTTCCTTGAAGGGTCTTGGTCTTTTCATTTTATGCCTCATATTGAGTTAGCTTTATTTATTTTCCTTTTTGAGAAAAATAGAGTTCTTTGAGTTTTGAATATAATTATCATAGATTTGAGTAAATATTCAATTTCATCTTTGTTGGGAATTACAGGACATAATTTCATTCCTAACAGTGTATACTTGACTACTTATATTTTTCTATTTAGCTTAAAAAAATCATGTTTTGGGCACCTGGGTGGCTCAGTGGGTTAAGCCACTGCCTTCGGCTCAGATCATGATCTCAGGGTCCTGGGATCGAGTCCCGCATTGGGCTCTTTGCTCAGCACGGAGCCTGCTTCCCTCTCTCCCTCTCCGCCTGCCTCTTTGTGTACTTGTGATCTCTCTCTGTCAAATAAATAAATAAAATCTTTTAAAAAAAAAATCATGTTTTTCAGTTTGATCTTTATAAAGAAAAAGATGTTTGAAAAATTCTATTTCCTAATTTAGATATATTTATTAGGACTTTTAATTTTTTTCCAGACATTTTTTAGATTTGTTTCATGGATATTCTTGCTGTCTTCATTGGGAGATCAATTTCCCTTTTATTTCTCTTTCCCTCTCTCTTTATATATGTATAAAAGTTAATATAATTCATGTATATATACTTAATGTATATAATATGCTTAATACATTCATATATATGCTTAATGTAATTTTAGTTATTGAATCTGAATAGAGTTGAGTTTTGTAACTTCATAATTGCTTAGTGTTTTTCTTTATTATATATGCCAATAATAGTATTCTATTTCAAGATCAATAAATATGTTGGTAGCCTCAATTTAAAAGTATTTTAAAAATAAATGCTCTTAAATATACTTTCGGTTATTTGGTAATAAATATTTCTTATAAATTTTTATGTTTTACTTTTCATTAAGCACAAAACTTGTTAGGTTTTTGTGTTCATGTTTAAATTGAACTACGTAAAGTTTATCTTGGGGGAGTTTTATTAGTCAATGGTGCTGTATTCACTTGTGCAGTGCAATTTGTGCTAGTTTAGATACCAGTTGCAGTTTTGCAATGTATACAAATGTATTACAATTACTAATGAGCACACCCACATACACCCTTGCACCCCCACCATGCACAGACACAAATACACACTAACAAATTCTCACAGGCTTGTAGATATATTAATGGAATTATTGAATAATTGATTTACTAAATTAATAAAGCAATAATTTGGTGATTGGTAACTAAAATCAATTTATGTATTACACTTACTGATGTCTGACTATATGGCATTTACTTGATCAATAATGTTTTCATTTTGATATTGCATAATTCAAACTTTTGTTTCATTTCCTAAAAGTAATTTATATATGAAAATCTCCAAATGATGCTTTTCTTATAAAATTTATTCCATTGGCCTATTATATTTTCTGCTTAACATTATTTCCATAAATCTATTTATTTGGGAGACCAAGAGCAAAATCCTATTTCTTTCTTACTCAGTCATATGGCTGATATTTAATTAAAAACAAAAACTGATTATAAACTAATGATTCAGAACATCCCCCTAGGGGATCAGAGAGGAAAAGCTGACATAATATGACAGATGCTTTCTTTCAACCACGAGTTATAGGAAACACATTCTAAATATGAAAATCAATTTATTTTCAGAAAATATATTACTGGTGTAGTAAAAACAAAATTAAACAAATAATCTTTGAAAGAGGGAGACATCAGGGTTATGGATAGTAAATCACTGATGTCTGACCTGGAAAAAAAATAAAGGAATAGTATGCTTCATCAATTGTTCATTCTCTCTGAGAGTGAGTTACAACAGGAGAAAATTAGACTTCTATGCTATGGATGCTGATGCATTTTTAGAAGCCAAAAGGTACATAGCAGCCCCAGTTAGCAGAGAGTCTTACCGCTTCCAGTCTACACAGTGTATTTCAATTAAGTTTGATACTTTTGACTTAGTAAGGCAGTTGAAAAGAAAAAAAAGCATCATTTACATTTCATATCAGAATTCTCTATGTAATATTATTCACATCGAATGTACATGTATGTCAGAATGCAAAAATGAGGGAAAAATTAGAAAATAAAGACTTTATTACTAGCAAATATTAGAATGTTGGACTTTAGGAGGCATTACAGCTCTATAATAGTTGCATAGTAAAGATATTTGCATAGTGGACAGAAAAGTATTAACATCTATTCTAAAATTTGGTATGCAAAAAAACCTACTTACTAACAAAGGAGGAGATGATGGAGATCAATAGAGATTAAACAAGGTATATTATATGTCAGAATGAGTCTTGAATCTGTGCTTTATTGTTCAACTAGATAAAATTTCTAGAAGATGTAATTTATAGAAAGAGAATGTATCCAACACCATTGTTTGTTTTTGGTTTTGTTTTGTCTTCCTGCAAGAGATGGTCAAGTGCCAGGATTTGGGCTGATAGGAGTTCTGTTATACAATTTCTGGGATGTATTATAATTTTAATAATATAGTCATACCTTTTAATAATATAGTCATACCTTTTTCTCCTCTCCTTTCTTCCTGTTGGAATGCAGATTATAGTAGAGGTATAGGATTCATATTGAGGTCGCAAATAATAAAACTCAGAAAAGGGAAGAGAATCATGCAGATACAGGCCCTGATGTAGTTGATCCATAGACCTGACAGTCCTAATAAGGCTTGTCATCTTCCAGAGTCTCATCCATTACTATTAGTGACATTCCATTATCTTGAGACTAAGTCATACAGGATAACCAGTACAAGGCTTATTTTTTCTTATGACTCAGTTCCACTAGTTGTAAGTGTATAGTATAAAGCAGAATTCTTCAGAGGTAGTATAAGGAGATGTTGTAAGGAGATAATTGAAGGAGAAATTTACTAAGCAATATTAGGGACAAAATGTCTGTGAAGCAGAAAGCCAGGCAGAGATACAAGTACGATAAAAAATAAGCACCTTATACTGGAGTCTAACTGAACCCATTTGTTTGCTGGACTCAGAGTAAAGCTAGTTACTGACAGATTTGGTATGCAGCAAAGAAAGAGTTTATTTGATTGGCAGCCAAACAAGGAGGTGGGAGGACAAGCCTCAAATCTGCGTGCCTGAAGGGCAGAAGGGTATGAGAGTCAAGGTTTTTTCAAGGCAAATTAAAAAGGGTCTGGGTATAGAAAAGACAAGCTACTGTCACTCAAAATCAGATAAAAGAAGTTACTAAATAGGGGAGGGTTGGAGTCATTATGTTGTGGTTAAAGAGAAGGTCTGTGGTCATGACAGGTTTTGGCCAGCTTCTAGGTAAAGCCTTGAGTCCCTGTAAAATAACTAAATCAGCATTTTGTTGTCATGGTGCCAGGCAAGAATGTTCTCTATAAAAACATGGTAACAAAGCTACATTCTGAGAATGAGCAGTTGTATTTATTGGTCCTGTTAACTCTTTGGTTGCCAGTTTCAGAAGTATATGTTGAATTCTCACACTTGCCACCACTCAGCACTAGTTTAACAACTCATAAAAGATGCACTATGCAGGGTACCTAGCTGGCTCAGTTCACAGATGTCGCTCTCAGTCTTGGGGTTGTGAGTTCAATCCCATGTTGGATACTTTTTTAAGCTTACTTAAAAAAAAAAAAAAAAATGCAGTGTGGGCACAGATGGCCCCCATACCTAGATGCCCGAAGTTTTTTCTCTACAAAGGAAAGGAAAAGCAAGTTTGTTTTATCAGATTTAAAATGAAAGTTCATTTATTTCCATTGTTGAAGATGACACTGGTTTTGGAGATAGAGCAAATTTACTGTTGTTGTTGGTATTAGTTTCCAACTAGATCATTCATTTCTTTATACCTGCATTCAACACAGATGCATTTAGCAGGCAGGTATTTATTTGGTGGTATGACTAAATAATAAACAACTGTGGTGCTAACTGAACAGACTAATTCATCAGTGCATAAGAGTTATTATCTAAGATATCCAGAAACACATTAGACCATTGCTTCTTTTTTTTAAATTATTTTTATTAACATATAATGTGTTATTTGCCCCAGGGGTGCAGGTCTGTGAATCATCAGGCTTACACATTTCAGAGCACTCACCATAGCACATACCCTCCCCAGTGTCCATAATCCAACCACCCTATCCCTACCCTCTCCCCCTGCAGCAGCCCTCAGTTTGTTTTGTGAGAGTAAGAGTCTTTTATGGTTTTATACCTTTGCTTCTTAAACATAATTGCATACAGACCAACTAGAGGTCAGTTAAATTATAAGTCTGGAGTGGGTCCTGAGATCTTGCATTTCTAGGAAGAACCTAGTAGGCACAGATGCTGCTGGATTAGAGAACCCATTTTGGTTTTTAATTTTTTCTTTAAAAAAATTCCGGTCTTGGGGCACCTGGGTGGCTCAGTGGATTAAGCCGCTGCCTTCGGCTCGGGTCATGATCTCAGGGTCCTGGGATCGAGTCCCTCATCGGGCTCTCTGCTCAGCGGGGTGCCTGCTTCCCTCTCTCTCTCTCTTTCTGCCTGCCTCTCCGTCTACTTGTGATCTCTCTCTGTCAAATAAATAAATAAAATCTTTAAAAAAAAAATTCCGGTCTAAATAACATATAATGAATGTTATATTAGTTTCAGGTGTACAATATAGTGATTCAACAGTTGTCAACATTACTCAGTGCTCATCATGTAATAGACCATACTTTGAATAAAAAGGCTTTCAAGAGCAGGAAAGAAAAAAATTCCAGTAACTTGAGGTCCATAGTATTATTGATATTTTGACTTAATTCATAATTTCAGTAGGGTAAGGACTTGAGAGATCATATGTATTTTTTGGTACATGTTGGGAATTTCCTGTATTTGATATTTATAATAACTTAAAATATTCTATACTTTAACACTGAGTTCTGCTTTCCTTTCATAGTTCTTTCTTTTTTTTTTTAATGTATTTATTTGACAGAGAGAGATCACAAGCAGGCAGGCAGGGAGAGAGAGAGGAAGAAGCAGGCTCCCCGCTGAGCAGGGCGCCAGATGCGGGACTTGATCCCAGGACCCTGAGATCATGACCCTGAGCCAAAGGCAGAGGGTTTAACACACTGAGCCACCCAGGCACCCTCCTTTCAGAATTATTTCTATAAAATTATCCTTCTCAATTCACTTTAGGTTGAGAAGATGGAATTAAAAATTTTTCTTTATTCTGGTCCTTTTCTGTGGTCTAATCTATAACTTTTCAGTCTATCTGGAAAATAATATTATACTGCTTCCTATATATTAAGTTTCTTGCAACACTATTTTCAATTCTTGTGCTATTTTTGTCATGTAGTTTACCTTTACATATACTATGAGCATAAAATAAATTGCCGTTTTCTCCTTAGTTAACTTTTTCAAAGCTATTAAAAATATAGATTTAAAGAAAAAAAATTGTTTTACCTCAATTTAAATCATTCCAGTGCACTCTATTTCTTTGTGTTAACACAGAGGTTCTGACAGTGAATGCTTTCATTTTGTTAATGTTAAAGTTTTTTTATTTCTCCATTCTCTATAGTCTTTCTGGTTTACGTTTAAGCATCCATGTGCTTAAGAGGAATAAAATTACATATTTTCTTTGGGTGAAGACAAATCTAGAAGTCTTCAGTGTGTAGCAACCCCTGATTTTGATTTTATCTGTCTGAAGGTAGGTGGAATAACAGATGGGAAGTCTTAAAGTCTAGACTAAGTATAAAAGTAGAAAATTTGGATTTTTTTTGAGGTAGCAAATAAATAAGTAAATGAAGACTACTTCAAAAGTTGGGGGGGCAAGAATTTTTTAAGTCTATAAATTGTCTTTGAGTGTGGAAGCAAATTTGGAAGTGAATTGTTTAATAATAACTTAATAGTTAATAATAACACACAATAAAATCATGTTGTAGATCCCATAGTAAACACATTTTGAGCACTTGCTATTGAGATTGTGTGAATATTTGTACACCAATAGAAACACAGTATGAAATGTTGCTTTGCATTAAGGCAAGCTATATACAGTTACATAAGTTGGGCAGTTAAAAAGGTGGACCTTTTGCTTCATATTGTCTCAGGATTTAGCAAGGCTTGATGCTGCATATCTAAATCACGTAGAACTTGGACCATGTAAATGGGACAAAAACATAAAAAAGAAGATGCTGGAGTCAGGAATTCCAGTAACAATTAATTAACATATAGAGAAACAGCAACATGTAATTAACTATTCTTAATAATTAGAGAAAATTAAAGAACCAAATATGAAGTCATAGTTAGATTCAGGAAGGTTGAACACATAAATTTGGAATATAAATTGGTACTTATGAAAAGAATGTACAAATACTAACATTATTTAGGAGAACTAGAAGAAATGATAAATATAGAGAAGTTACCATTTATTGAGTTCAGAGTATGAGCCTGGCAATGTACTTAACATATATTATCTCTAATTTTCAGAGACCCTGTGTCACAGCTATGGGGAAAATCAAAGCAGAATTGTGTACATCAGAAAATCAAGGTAGGGGTGGGGGGAAGTGATGTGGGGAAGCTGAGGGGCAGGTGGTGCTTTCTGAAGGGGGCGGGGGGAAGGGGAAATAAAAAAAAAAAAAGAAAAGAAAAAAAAAAAAGAAAATCAAGGTAATACAAATGTATGGTTATTGTGATTTCTGTTTTGCTTCTCTTTTCAATAAGAAGTCCTAGATATATTAGCTTCCTGGATTTGCTACCATTAAAGGGATTTTAAAGATATAATTCCATGAAGTTCAGATAAAATATTAAGAATCTATGAGCATGTCCAATTTGGCAACAATAATAGTACTAATAAAAATAGTACTGGTAATAATATTTCACATTTATTGACAGCTTATTGTTTTTCAAGTAGTGGTCTACACTTTTTAGATACTGTTATTTCATTTAATGCTCAACAAAACTCTGAGACTGAATGTAACTCTGTACCATTATACAATCTTTATCTTAGAAAAGGAGGACAGGAAAATTTATAGGAGAGAGCAGGACACCATATGATTAACACAGGCTTGTTCCCTGGAGATTAATTATATAAATTTAAACAAGAGAAAGGGATAAAAGGAAAGCAATTTCTGTTTTACATCGTGCTTTATTGTATGACAGTCTTTGCAAGCTTGCTAGTTTGTAAAATGCTTACTGGAATTGGAGAAGACCCACCAATCAGAATAATATGCAGGATATATGCCAAAATAATATTAGTAAAATCTATATTTGGACAGCATTACTGCCCATAACCTCAGAGATTAAGAGAAGTAAAAGTCACCCCATGAAGAGTTGAATCTGTGACCAGGTCATGCCCAGGAAAATAGACCAAGAGTGAATTATCTTAAAACCTAAGTTTGAAGCAAGTGTGAGTTTTTGTTTTTGTTTGGACATTTGAAGTGACTTAACTCTGATGATTTTTAATGGAATTATAACTATCTCATTGAAAAAGCTGGACTTGCTGAGTGCAAGCAGAAAACCAGTATTCTTTCACTTCTCCCATAGATTGTTCTCTTAATGAATTCTTTCCTGGTTCTTGTATGAAATCTTGAATAGGTACTCTTACTCTTTATTTTTTATTCTTCAGGTAATAGAAAAATACTTAATCAATATAGCAGAATCTCAGTGTTTTCTATTAAAGATTCTCCATTCTAACAGTACAGGGAATCTTTGTGTTTGAAAATCTTTAGTAACAGAGGGATTTAGGGGAGCCTGCTTTTCTTACTTTCTAGTCTATATTGTATAGTCCATTTTTTTACTGCATATACTGCTTTGAGCTTCACTAGACCCAAGGGAAATGGAATAGAGATAAAAGAAAAGGGGCATCTGGGTGGCTCAGTCAGTTAAGCATCTGACTCTTGGGGCGGGGGCGGGGGGAAGATAAGAAAGTTCTTACTTGGTTTAAGTTTAACCCAGTTAAAATCTGGATTTCATTACCTTTGATGTGGAGCATGTTCAGTTTTGGGGGTAATTTCCTTATGGGGTAATTTTGTATGCCATAAAAATTTCCTTCCTGATTCCTGCATCTGCATTTACCTACAATAGCTGAGGTCCTCTCAATCTGCTTGATTTGACTTCCACCTGGCCTCTAGGCTTCTACTTTTTCTTCTGTTCGTTAGAACATCTACCTCCTACTAGCTCACTTGAAGAGAGACTCAGAATTCCAGACCAGCTCCATTTAGCAGGCCCTTCATATGATTTACTGGAAACATTTAATCCTGCCCACACTAGTTACGACTGCAGTTTTTTCAGCTGTAGCTCTCAGGGTTGATTTGTTTGTTTTTCTACCAGCTAAAGCCATCTTCTTATTTCTAGATTACTTTTGGAAAGTAAGCAAAAAATTTGTCCCTATTCCTGTGACACTCACACTCCTGAGGTTCAGAATAAGGAATTTAAGTCTATTGAGGATCCTTCACTCATTTGCTTAGAGTGAGGACGAAATATTTTCTTCTACCCCTCCATGTGGGCTTCCTGACAATGAGCTAGGATGGAGCTGAGAAGGATTCACTCTGCTTCACTAGCAAAGGCAGATCTTGCTGAGGTTGAATATGTATCAATAGATCTTGACAATTTTCTTAGTTCTCTTTCTTCTAGGTAACTTGGAATTCCTAGACGCCAAGATATACAGAAGAAGAAAGTGACTCTGAAATAGTGCATTTTATGATCAACTCATTTCTCTCTCTTTGGGGGAGGGGGAGTGAAAAATGTATCCAGGAATGAAAAAAAGGTATAGATTGACCATTCAGGAAGTTCACATGTAAAAGAAAGGGCTATAGTGAAGAAATAGGTAGTACACTTGGTTGTGATGATCAGTAAATTATGTAATACAAGGCATAGTAATGCACATTTGGACATGGAGAATGAAACTAGAGGGTAAAAATAGTTATAACCAACACATCCTCTGTCCTTCTCTTATCTTGGGCAAGGAAGCTAACTGTAGTGGTCTATTACTATTCTTTAAATAAAATAACAATTTGTTACTTTGGCATTTTATCATGTTATTTGTCAAAGTATTTTATTTTTTGTAAGAAAATTGGCTTGATGGATAGGGATGAGCTTTTTTATTTAGATGTTCACTTTTGTGACAACTTTAAAAATTTTTATCATTTTGTGTTTCTGAAGTTCAATCTCTGTGGGAAGTAATCTATTATAAGGCAGATTTGTTCAACAGGTCCTTCAGAGTTTCACAAATTCCTCCCCAGGGTTGCTATTTTTGATGGTATGAAACATAAAAAAGAACCATTAAGTAAAAGTAAGAAATAGATATAAAACGTACACAAGAAAAAGCAATATATGTCTTCATTTTATATATTTGTAAACATAGAGGTCAGCCTCAAAAAAAATTCATCTATTGATTACCAGAATTTAGACTTAGCTTGATCAAAATTAGTACTTAACAGGCATATGATATTTTTGCATTTTAGATGACATCTCTCCATTAATTAAATGGTAGTACTTCTTTCTAAATTATTTGTACCTTTTTTATCGTTTCTAATAAGAATTATCATACCAAGTCCATAGGAGAACACGGTGTTAGTATACAAAGGTCATTCTAGACCACACTCCTATTAAGATAAAATAATTATAAATAAATCTCAATTTCCTCAAAGCTGTTACTGAACAAATCAACTTTATGGGTAAATATAATATAGTCTTAGATATTAAGTCAAATAACCATCAAAAAACTTATATATTAGAAATAGTCTGAACTATAAGATCTTAGGTTGAATCTTTAAAAGTATACCACATTTCAGTTTAGTAAATTTTTTAGGGAAAGAAATTTGCTTTGGTTCAGAGAGTAGCAATATAATTCAGTGATTGTGTGGAGACTCTGATGTCAAAATGCCTGGGTTCAAAGCCCAACCTTGTCACTTAACAGCAGTGAGACTTGATGCAAATAACTTTGCCTTTTTTTCCCCACAGTTTAGTTTTTTTCATGTACAGTCTTAGTATAAATAGTACTACCTACCTTATGGGAATTTTGTGAGAGTTCAATTCAGTAATCTATGAGCTTCAAACAGCATATGCCAACAGTAGGCAGTTTATAGGTGATTATTATTAATGTAATTAGGATCTTCTTTGAGGAAACAAAATTATGCCATGGGAAAGATACCATTATATCATGGAGAGATACCTTATTTCTGGTGCTTAGCATGACCCATAAATCACATTTTTTGTTCACAGGTAGTTGTCTCTTCTGTATACCTCTATACTACTAATTAATGCCTCAGCACCTTTCCAATTCTTCTTCCTGCTTCACTGAGAACATTAGTCTCTCTTTTTATCTACATTTCTTTCAGTTTTAGGGGATGGGATACCTTACTGTTGAAGCAGTTACTCACTTACCCCCTGGATTACATTTCCAATTACTGTTTCCTGGGCTCTGCTCCTCAGGCATTTGCCTTGTCTATTTGCTATGTACTTGGACTGCTTTTTCCACTCACTTTCTATCTTTAACCTATGTACGTATTCAAGTAACCTCATTCCTAACTATACTACCCTGCGACTTTCTTTAATCCCACATCACTTTTCAACATTGTGTAGTCTTTATCTCCTGCTTCTAGCCTGTGTTTCTAAAGATTGTTTCATATGTTGTATTCTCTCCTGGCTCCTTTCCAATTCTTGTATTTATCTCTGATCTTTCTTTTGAGTAATTCCCGTTAATAGCAGCCACAGCTCCACATGGCTATGTGTAATCAGCAAGCTATCAGCTTTTCTTGTTGTACATCACTGCCAAATTGCAAAATGTGAGACATTTATTACGGCACCTCCACTCTCTGAATCCCATGACATACTCCTGGTTCTTAGATCTTTGTGCATAATAATACTATGATGTGTCTTTCATCGCTGTTACTGCTTTTCACATCACTTAAAGGTTGGTCTTTCTTTGGGTTCTGGCACAAATACTACTTTTTTTCACTCTATCCTGCAGGATAAAACTCTTCATTCCCATGACTTTCCCTACCAATTCCATACATTTATATTTTTGTAATCAACATAATATTTATGTACAATAAAAAGCTCAGTGTATACTGAGTTTAATGTATATTTAATATTTATTATATATTGCTCAGTAAGATTTGACAATGTAATCCTAATCAAAATATAAAATGCTCTGTTTATCTTAGAAAGTTACCTGCAGTGCATTCAAAATGTATTGTGTATTGAAATATTGAATTTGGTTTAAATATTTTAGTTGAATAAAAATTTTTAAAAATACATGAAAATCTGTAGAATTAAATAAATCACTGTTTCAGGGGATGTTTTTCATCTTTATACTTATAATAGAAGAGAAGAATGGTCTCAAATCAAAACTGTAATATCCCCTCAAACAAAAAACAAAAAACAAATTAAACCCATAGCAAGCAGAAGGAAGAAAAAATAAAGAATAATAAAGAACATAATAAAGTACATAAAGAAATAAAGAATATATCTTCAGCTGCAGTGGTAAGAGGAGAAAGAGGGAGAAATTATCAATATTAGGAATAAAGGCAGAACATCTATATGGATTCTATAGATATCAAGAAGGCTATGAGAGAATGTTATGTGACTTCATGCTAATAAAAATGCTATCTTAGATGAAATGAATAAAATCCTTGAAAGACACAGCTACTGAAGGTTACTCAAGAAAAAAATAGGTAGCTGAATAACTTTATACATAGTAAGATACTAAAAATTTTAATTAAAAAAACCTTCACGTAAATACATGGGCTTACAGATGCACACTCACAAACATGCACCCATACAAACTGTTAGACTCAGATGGCTTCACTGATGAAATCTTCATTTAAAGAAGAAATCATATATATTCTACCCAGACTTGCCAGAAAGTAGAACGGAAAGAAACATGATGCAATTTATTGTATGTAGTATTACCCTTTTCTTTCTAGTCTTCAGATTTTGTAATTTCTAATGATGTACAAGTTCACTGATTATTTTGCTATTTCTAATCTGATGCTGAATCCTTTAACAGCATTTTTATTTCAGTTAGTAAATTTCCCGGCTCTAGGATTTCCTTTTAAAAAGTCGTGTTTAAATTGCTGTT
Source organism: Lutra lutra (assembly GCF_902655055.1). Lineage (NCBI taxonomy): Eukaryota > Metazoa > Chordata > Mammalia > Carnivora > Mustelidae > Lutra > Lutra lutra. The sequence continues at coordinate 28,211,294 of NC_062281.1, forward strand.
GAGATTCTCCCCACAACTAGTAGTATATTATCATTTAAGTCTCTGAATTATTTTCATTTACTGTGTAAATTTAAGTTAGTTCCTTTAAAGTCATCATCTGCTTAATCCAACATCCAGCCCAACAATCGACTGTGAGTCAATTTTCCCGACAGATCTTTTCTGGAGTTTGGGTCATACTCTTCTGTGTCATTGCATGTCTAGCAATATTTGGTGGAAAATTGAACATTATAGACAATGTGTTGTAGCAACTCTATATTCTGTCATGTTCTGTGAATTACTATCTTTTATTTCTAGTATGTTTTATTTCTAGCATGGCTTCAAACAGCAAACTTTATCTCCCCCGTGATATGTAGCTGCTGTTATCTCCGCTTTAATATTATGGCTTCCTATTGCTAACAGCTTTTTTAAAAATCTGTCCGTTGGATGTTTTCCTTATTCTTGAAATAATTGCTGCTCAGCTGAAGATCTAGACAGAGATGGGACTTACCCACTCTGTGATTTCTTTGCTTCTGAGATTGCTCCCTTATTTTCAGATGCTCTCTTTCCTCCAGAATCTGCACTCCCTACTCCAAAGCCATTCAGCGTCACATTTCTGCCACCTGAGCTGTGAACCTTTGAGGATATAGTCAGTAACGGTAATCAACAATCTGACAGACTGATTCTCACTTTCAAGAATAAAACTCTCTTTGGTCTCTGTCTTTTTTTTCTTTTCTTTTCCTTTTTTTTTTTTTTTTTTTTAAACCAAGGAGATAGAGATGCCCCTCATGCATGCATAATTTAGCTTTCAATCAGATATTTTAGGAAGATTGTACTCTAATTTGGTTTTCACTGTTTCTGGGATTCTCTCACAGACAGGAGTTCTGCATAACCAACCCTTCATACTGCTTTCCAAACCCTCAGTCTGACCTGGGATACCTTAGTAGGTAAGGTTGTGGCTTTTCCTACTACTACTGTTTTGTTTTCCTTGGAGATTAAATGGTTCCCTCAAGCCAGTAAATCATGAATTCGCAATAAATACCTCATGTAGTTGTACTTGTTTTTAAAAATTAAACAATTATCCAGCTTCTGTTATTTTCTGGACACTGTCCAATGTCTAACTTTCCCCCTCCCGGTGGTTTTTGTATTTGATTTTGGAGGGAGATCACATTACCATTTATCCCTTGGCATTACCGAAAGTTTTTTTTTTTACTTCCAAGCCATGTTTTCATATCTTTGTTAAGGCATCTTGACACGAAGCAGTTCACATATTTAAACTTTACTTCTTAATGAGTTGTGTCATATACCCAGAAAAATTATCACTGTAATCAAGCTAATTAACATAAAATCACCTCAGAATTTCCCTGTGTTCTTTTTAAATATCCTCACTCCTCAGCTTCTGTCTTGTTCTCCTATCTCAGACAACCACTGTTCTGATTTCAGTCACTAGAGGTTAGTTTATATTTTCCGGAATTCTATAAAACTCTAATCCTTCAGTATGTAGTCTTACTTAAATCTAGCTTATTACTCAGCGTACTTGTTTTGTGGTATATCCATGTGGCTATATGTATCACTAGTTTACTGCTTTTTATTGCAGACTGGTTTTCCCTTTTATGAATATACCATTATTTATCCATTTACCTGTTGACTTATATTTGGTTTGTTTCCAATTTGGTGTTGAGTTATTACAAATAAATCTTCTATTTATTGTGAGGTTTTTTATGTTTATTTTTGTTTAATGAACATATGCTTTCATTTATCTTGGGTAAATACTTGGGAGTGGAATGGCTAGGTCATGTGGTATGTTTAATATTTTAAGAATCACCAAATTGTTTTTCAAAGTGATTGTGCCATTTTGAAGTCTTCAGTGTGGTGTATAAGAGTACCAGTTGCTCCACATCCTTGCCGTTACTCCTTTTATTTATTTTGGTTAATTGATGGTGATAGCTTTATAGTGGTATATACATCAAATTTTATTAAAATGTACATATTAAGAGTAATTTCAATATTATAATAATTAATAAAATATGATGACCACTCTTTTTTTCTATTAACAGTATTCTTTCACTTTTCATATATAAATATGTGCTTACTAAATTTCTTCAATGTGTATATATTTTTTCTCAGCCTGAATTTCAGATATTTGTTATAGCCTACATCAGATTTTAAAATAACCTTAGCTGGCCTGCACCTGTACTATATTTGATTTTTTTTTTTAAATCACAGTAAGATTGCACATATAATGGAGACAAAAGAGAATATTTCAGAATTGCACAAGCCTTTAATCTCTAATTCAAATCTCCTTTGTGCTGTGCCACACTGCTGATTAATCAATCATTTCCATGAGATTGACACACACACACATATATATATGTGTGTGTGTATATATATATATATATATATATATATATATATATATATATATGTTTATTTTTTTCCTTTGTGGCATCTGAACAAGCCTAGGGCTTGCGAAACTCCTAGATAGTTTGCTTCCCGCCTCTACTACCATTTTGTGCAGCTACTCAGCAGGTTGTCTGAATGACAACAGCGTATCCTGCAATCCCCACAGGCAGCCAGACAACAAAAATGATGAACTGCTTCTGATGCTCCCCACTTAGGTTTTAAATGCAAAATGTAGCCAGTTGAACATCTGTCTTAGTAACCAGCTGGAGAGTGTGGTGCTGCCCATAGTAGACAATGGGACTCTTATTCCAAGTGCCCAAGAAGCATAGTACATTACCTAAGATATGGAATATGGAAGCACTGGAGTTGGGCTAGACATCTGGCAGGTGCATTGCAAGCATCATTTTAGATACTGTCTCACTCATGGTGGCTATTTCTCTTCATTTGCCACTGATGTACTATTAGCAGCATCTAAATGGCAGCATGAACTAGCCAATACATATGCATTCTAAAAATTAAAGCTTCACCATTGTTTTCAAATGTTTCATATTATAGCCCTTATAATTATAACAAGAAATACCAATATTACATTTGTTAGTGAAAGAAAAGAATAGACTTAAGAGTCTTTAAATATAAATTGCATTGCACACATTAGAATGGCTGTAAAAATGGCTTTAAACCTTTTATAACCTATTATAAAACAAAAAAATTCTCATCAGTGCTGATTCTCAAGGTATTCAAGAGACTGTTAACAAAAAGTGTAGAAAAAACAATTGTGTAAATCTAGTTCAAGCTTAATAAGTGATATAAAATTATGTTAATGGCAGCAAACATGTTCATTATAAATTTGAGAAAGTTTTATTTGGACATTTATACAAATTTTATTTTAATAGCTCTCTAACACCTTACATTTATTGTAATTATATAGTATGCATAGAATTGAATTGTGTTACTTATAAGTTCTATATAGATTCCCCCCATTCTCTGTAATTTATTACAGGGAGCAATACCTATAATACCATTTCATATAAATGTAATATTGTGACATGTGGAGAGTACTACCTGAGCAAATGTAATAGCAAATAATATTTAGTGCTTGCCCATTGCTTCCAGGCACCTGTGTAAAGATGATAGTCTTCTGAATGTTCCCCTTACCTGGTATTGCTAACATAAAATATTAGGATCCCTGATGGAAAAGTTATGTCCATTGCTAGTACTTTATAAGAATTATAAGGTTATCTGTCTATAAAAGTAGGGGGGTGATTTGAAGTTTTGAGTTACTTTCTTCCAGTCTGAAATTGTGGGAAGTTCAATCAAATTAATTTTTACCATTCTTTCTCCTTAGCCATGGAAACATATTACAGCCAGATGTGAGGGTAGTTTTCTAAAACAGCACAAAGGAAGGAATTTTTAGGCATTAATCTTTTTTCCTTCCTAAAAAGTATACATGCAATTTGCTATTAAAAAGGAGCATGGTTGGGGCGCCTGGGTGGCTCAGTGGGTTAAGCCGCTGCCTTCGGCTCAGGTCATGATCCCAGGTCCTGGGTTCAAGCCCCACATCGGGCTTTCTGCTCAGCAGGGAGCCTGCTTCCTCCTCTCTCTCTGCCTGCCTCTCTGCCTACTTGTGATTTCTCTCTGTCAAATAAATAAATAAAATCTTTAAAAAAAAAAAAAAAAGGAGCATGGTTATATATATGTGGATGGGCTACTGTATTCCTAATATTTTAGTTCCATGTTCCTTCCCCATTTCTGTAAGGGACTAATTCTGTGCCTCCAGTTTCTCAAACCAAGATCCTGGTATCATAATGACTCATCTCTTTCTCTTATACTTACTCTACAACATATCAGAAAATGCAAATGGCTACACCTTTGGGATATATCCAAAATCATACTTGTCTACTCCACTGCTAACATACAGATCTCATATGCGGTTATCTTCCTCTTGGATTACTGCAGTTTACTGAAATAATTTCCTACCAGGTCTTAGTTCTTTTTCTTGTTTCCTTACAATCCATTCTTTAAAAATAAACAACCAAAAAACCTAAGTTGATTATCTTTAATTTAAGTCATATTATTCCCTGCTCAAAATCCCCGTGTCTTCCATTTCACTTAGAAGAACAGAAAGTGTAAAGTCCTCATAATCATCTTTAAGACTGAAGAATGATATGCCTCTATAGTCATTGTTCTCTAGAAAAATAGAATGAATAGGATATATAGAGAGAGATGTTTATTATAAAGAATTGGCTTGTGCGGTTTTGGAACATGAGAAGTCCCATGATCTGCTGTTTCTTGGAGACCTAAGAATGCTGGTGGTGTAATTTTGTTGGAGTCTTAAAGCCTGAGAACCAGGCTAGCTGATGTAGCTTCCAGTCCATGGTGAAGGCCTGAGAACCAAAAGCAATGAGGGTAGGAGAAGATTGATATCCGAACTCGAGCAATCAGGCAAGAAGGGCAGATTTCTTCCTTCCTCTGTTTTTTGGTCTAGTTAGGTCCTCAGTAGATTGGATGATGCCCACCTAACTGAGGAGGCCAAATCTCTTTACCAAGTCCACCAGTTCAAAAGCTAACTTCATCTGGAAGCATCCTCACAGACACACTCAGAAATAATGTTTAGCCAAAAATCTGGGAACCCTATGATCCATTGAAGTTGACACACAAAGTTAACCATCATAGTCCCCTTCCATTAACCCCATGACAATTAATGTACCATTTTGTTTACTATGTTTCAAGTTCTGTCATACTGATATTTTTTGAAAATACAAATAACATTGGAGATTTTGCTTAATTATATCTCTTTGCCTAGAAGATTCTTTTCCTAGGTATCCATTTAGCTACAATCTCATCTCTTTCAAATCTTTGTTCAGATGTTACCTTCTTACTGAGGCATAGTTAATAATCTTAACAAGTTTCAAAGATTTCAATTGTCATACTAAATGATTTATTAAAAATATAATCTATTTTACAGATATATTTACTGTTTGATGTCTGTATCTTCCACTAGGGAGTAAATACCATGAAGAGAGGAATTTTATTTGATGTTTTTCTGAATTCCAAGCACATAAAAAGGCCTCTAGTATAAAGTAGCTATACACAAGATTTTACTGAATGAATAAACATATGCTTGAATGATGCCTTTTAGAAAGAAAAGTGTCTTTCCAGCTCATTTAATGATTTACCCAGTGGTCTGCCAAATTAGACTTCATCTAAGAATCAGAAAAGAAATATGGAGGTAGAGTTTCTACAGTAAGTATCTGGAATAGTAGAATGAATTTTTCTTTGATGAATTCAGTTTTTGCTGGAAAAACATGATTAGAAGTAAAATTTCACATTTATTTTAGTCTTAAAAACAAAATCTTAGCAGCATTGAGAGGAGAACGGATGATCTTGATCATGTATTCTGATTTAACACATGATTTGACTAAACTCCAGAACCCCTAGCAGAAGGTCATTAAACTAGTAGGAAAAACTTTCAACCATTAATTCAATTTAATTTCTTTTCAATCAGTTAAAGATACCTCACTAAATATAATAGTCATTTTGAGGTTAATTATTAAAAATTATTAATTCCCTGTAAGTGAACAATATTTAGATAGAGGAAGACTTGTAAAGCTATAAATCTTAGTTTACAAAAGACAGTTTAAAAGATGAGTTATGAGGATGAGCAGTTAGATTTAATGGGACTACTCTAATACTTGCTTCTGTTCACATTCATCTGAGATACTATTACTACTTTTCTCAGCAATATTAGTTCCTTGTGAAACTATGAAACTTGCTGTAGATCTTCAGTCACAAATAGTTGAGGACTCTTGTAAATTTGATGTCTTTGCATTCATAGGAGGCAAAATAAATAGCAATGTCTCAGTTCATTATTCTCAAATTGTGATGTAGTCACATATCATTTGATAATGGAGCAAGTTATAACCTGAACAAATATAGCATGGAGTTAAGGTTAAGACTTTTTCTTAATAGTATTAAGAATTGATGAAAGAAGTGTTCTACATTTAACCATTTAAGATATACTTAATTAGAAGTATATATTATTATTTACTATTCAGCAAGAAAGAGGTCTAGAGAGATTGTGTAGATCAGTAACATCTATGCAATCAGATGATGGAAGAGTCAATATTTAATCTTCCTCACTCTAAGGAATTCCTACCCTCTAGATTGCATTATCTACCATTCTTGGAAAATGAATGACTATGTGATCTAACCATGTTATCATCTCAAACTTGTCTTTCTATATGAAGCTTATGCTTTCATTTGTGCCCAATCACAAGTAAGGTTCATAGGAAAAAAGTTAGAGCTTCATTTTTAATAACTGCAAAGCTATTAATGAGTTCTAGGTTTTTAATAGATTTGAAAAACTTTATTCTCGAGATGAAGCTAAATATTTTAAGTTTAAGCAAATTAATTGAAGTAACAGTGTTGGAACTTCTGAAATCTGTGATGAATTAAAAAAAAAAATCTAGGCAGAGGGGGGCACCTGGGTGGCTCAGTCAGTTGGGCTTGGGACTCTTGGATTAGGCCAGGGTCATGATCTTGGGGTCCTGATATCCAGCTCTGCACTGGGCTCTGTGTTCATTGCCCAGAATCTGCTTGTCCCTCTCTCTCCCACTGCTTGTGTTTATCTCTTTCTTTCTCTCTCTCTCAAAAAAATAAATAAAATATTAAAAAAAATCTAGGCAGAGAAGAGAGTCATAGGTAATTGCATTAGTATGTTATAAAAATAATTATTTTGTAATATTAACTGGAATTCCAGGCAATTAAACAAAAAATTGAAATAGACTCTAGAGAAGTACTAGCCGGATGGACTGCCACAGTATGTACCTATTCCAGCAAGCATTTCTTCCCAGCAGAGCTAGAGTAGATCTGGCCAACACAGTTGTCTAGTCCTGGAAGTCTCTTCATCCTTGTAGTTCTGAGACTCCCCTCCTCAATTCTTAGATACCCAGATACCTGGCCCAGATCACCTCCTACTTTTCCCTAAGGTAATACCAGTAGGGACTGACTAGTGAAAGCTGCAGTGACATTAGATAAACCAAGGAGACCAAAACTAACACACAGAAATCCTAAACTTTGTCCTTAAAAACACAGTGAACAAAAGGTGGCTGGAACATGCATGCTAAATCAAAACAGGATGGTGTCTACCATAATAAATATTTAAATAGGGCCAAGAGTCTCCTAACATGGTGGATGAATGCCCAGTATATAATTTTAAAAAATCTTTCATTATACCAAGAATCAAAATAATCACAACTTGATTAAGAAAGGACAGTGAACTGAAATAAAAATTAAAAGGAATCAGGTGTTTATCTGACAAAAAATTTAAAGCAGTTTTAGTGTAAGTGTTTTTATGATCAATTACCTTGAAACAAAAAATAAGTATTAGGAAAGATATAAAAATAACTAAGTAAAAATTAAAGAACTAAACATTAAATGAGAGAAAAAAATAAGTTTTAGATATGCTCAATAGTAGACTATGATGCCAGAGGGACGTGAGGGACAGATCAATAGATTTATCCAACCTGAATAACAAAGAAATGTAGATTGGAAAAAAACAAACAAACAAACAAAAGCAATGAACAGACACTCAAGTACCTATGGGAAAAGATCTAGCATTTATGTCATTGAAGACCCAGAAGAATAGGAGAAAGAAATTGGGGCTAATGGAGTATTCACAGAAGGAATAGTGGAATATTTCACAAATTTGGTGAAATACACAAACCTACAGATTCAAAAGCTGACCATATTTCAAACAGTAAATACCCAAAGAATTCCAAGACACATACTAATTTTATTTTTTTAAAATAAAGGACAAATAAAAAAATCAGTGCAGTGAGAGAAGTGATGTATTGCCTAAATGGAAATATTGAATCTAATGACAACTGTTTTCTCATTGAAAGCCATAGGGGTCAGAAGAAATTTTCTGTACAAAATTTTCAAGTGTTGGAAGAATAGAGCTGTCAGTTATTAATTCTATAACCATCAAAACTATCCTTCAGGAATACAAAGTAAGTAAAAACATTCTCAGACCAATCAAAACTAAGTAAAGATTTGTCACTAGCACACCTTGTTTTATAGATTGGCTGAAGGAAGTTATTGAAGCAGAAAGGAATTGATGAAAGAATTTTGAAGCATCCAAAAGAAAAAAAGAACAGAAACAGCAGAAACACATATACATACAATTAGTAGCCTTTTCCTCATAGGTTTTATACATCATATTTAATGATTATGACGAAGTTATGATATTTAAGAGTGAGGACAGCAGAGAAACTTAAATGGAGCTTGTATACTTACCAGTAGATTGTAATAAATCAAATATGTATATTGTAATACTGAAGGCAACTAGTAAGGACAGCATGAAAAGGAGTATATTTAAAAACACCAAAACTGTTTAGCAACTCAGGAAGGCAAGGAAAAAAGATGAGAAGAAACAAGAGATAATTAAAAAAACAGTAAAGTAACACATTTAAGAGCCAACCTATCAATAATTGTCCTAAATAGAAAAGGTCCAAATATCAAATCAAAGAGAGATTGGCAGAATAGAGAAAAAATATGAACAGATTGCATGCTATGTAAAGAAACTTCAATAACAAAGATATATTTAAAGCAAAAGGATGGGAAAAGAGACTCCATACAAATATTAAGCAAATAAATCCAAGAGTACATGTGTTACTGTCCAAAGAAGTAAACCTCAGAATTAGAGACAAAAAGGGGTAATGCACTCTGATAAAATGATTAATTAATTCACCATGAAGATGTAAGATACTGATTGTATATTCACCAAGCAACAGACTCAGAATTTTTGAAGCAAAATCTGATGAGCTAGAAAGAGAAATATAGAAGTATACAAGTGTAGTTGGAGGCTTCAACAAATCCTTAACTCATTCTTTTCCAGCTCTACCAAATTTTATTAGGGTTTTCATATTGGCATGGCTTTAATTTGTAAAGGGGATATAAATAACCCTAATTATAATCAGAAAATTTCCATGTATACCTTAAATATATATTAATTACTTTTTAAAATTAGTATTAGTTGGAGAATAGCTTGTCTGCAAGTATTGAGTCCCAGAATGCAGAAATAAAGATTTAGGATTACCACTTATATTCATAATTCATTGGTTTTAACAATTAAATAATAATTGAAAATCACTGATAGACCTTACTGGATTTTATGAATACAAAAAAATGATTGTGATAATGACAAATTTTAAGGGCTTGAGCAATAGAAACTAAGCAGAATAATTAAAAAAGTATTCCACTTTTTTTTAATTTAATTTTTTTCCAGTGTTCCAAGATTCATTGTTTATGCAGCACAGCCAGTGCTCCTTGCAATAGGAGCCCTCCGTAATAGCCACCACCAGGCCCTCCCAGCCCCCACCCACCTCCAAAACCCTCAGATTGTTTCTCAGAGTCCACAGTCTCTAATGGTTTGTCTCATTTTTTATAAAGGTGGGGATTAAGTGGGGATTTTATAAAGATGGGGATTATTTATTTTTAGTAAGAAATATTATTTATACTCTTTATAATAAAATAATTATCCTCCAGTGTTTGAAATCTAAAGTAGAAAATTAAACAAAGGAATACAACAGTACTTAGCCAAATACTCAAAGTGAGACAAATTCAGGGTCTTTAAAATATAAACTATAAATAAGCTGTTTAAAGAAGTGGACAATGGCTCACTAAATTATTCAGCCTAAACTAAAAGTCTAAAATAATCCTTAAAATGATGAAATAATATTGGATTTAATTCACAATGATAAATTTCACTGAAAACTGTTTATATAAAGCAGATGTCCTCTATGGTCTAAAATATTCCAGAATACCTTTCTATAACCCTATTAAATATGACTTTATTTCCCCATTTTTCTAGGCCAAAAAATAAAAAAAAAAACCCTAAAAAAACTGAGAAATTATGCAATGTTTGAACTTTATCTATTTTTTTAAAGATTTTATTTATTTATTTGAGAGAGAGAGGAAGAGAGCACAGAGGGAGAGTGAGAGAGAAAAGCATACTCACCAGTGAGTAGAGAGCCGGATGTGGGCCCTTATCCCAGGATGGTAAGTAAGATCATGATCTGAGCCTAAGGCAGACCCTTAACTGCCTGAGCAACCCAGGTGCCCTGTGATATTTTGTTTATTTTTTAATAAATAAGCTATTGATACATTAACACTTTGTGACCTCAAATTACGGAGGAGTTGGGTTAGCTGAGTCCTACTAGGTACATCAAGAAATAATATAATATACAAGGAAACCTATGTCTCTTTTTGTCTCTGTGATCTTCCCCTAATATTAATGAATTTTCTTGATTTTCCCAAGTTCCTGAGCCAATTCTTCACATTCTAGGGATGTTATCAAGACCCTTAGTATCTCTCGGGGCGCCTGGGTGGCTCAGTGGGTTAAGCCGCTGCCTTCGGCTCGGGTCATGATCTCAGGGTCCTGGGATCGAGTCCCACATCGGGCTCTCTGCTCAGCAAGAAGCCTGCTTCCCTCTCTCTCTCTCTCTCTCTCTCTGCCTTCCTCTCCGTCTACTTGTGATCTCTCTCTGTCAAATAAATAAATAAAATCTTTAAAAAAAAAAAAAAAGACCCTTAGTATCTCTGGATAGCAGTTTGGCTCCTTCAAAGAGCAGATGCTGAGACAGAATAGGAAATACAAGAGATTTGTTAGGGAAATACTTGTTCAGGTTTAAGGGGAAAGGGAGCAGGAATCAGTGGAGAACCGCCTTTTCAGATCATGATACAACGTTGACACTGGTAAAAGCAAAGGGATAAGGGAAACTGATTTGGCAGAGAAAGCTTTAAACTGCAGTGCAACTCTGAAAGAATCTTAGCAAGGCCTTTGCAGAGCTCCAAAGCATCTCTTCCATTAGAGCAATCCCATGATGTGAATGAATAACCATTTCTAGTACCCTCATTCAGTCATCGGCTGGGAGCATCCTGGAAATGGTGTGACCTTGGCATGAGGATTAATGGCAGATTTCAATGGTGCAGCAGCATATGGCTATCAGCTAACCACATTTCTCACAGCAGATTCCCTTTTAAATAGACCGCTGAGTAACACACATCCGTGGCTTCCATAGTTCACCTCTTGCACATAACAGATTCACTTCTCCGTTTATATTTGCACAGCAGTTCTTTCATGGCCTCTATGTGAAATTTAGAAGGAGGTTAGTTGGATAAATTATACCCCCACCACTGCAGTGTGTCTCAGGGTCATAACTGCTGTTCACTTCCTTTCCCTCCGCTATCCAGTCTAAGTTTTCCTATCTCTCATTTTCATCTCTATGGTTTTGTTAATTTGGGACTATGACCCAAATATTTGTTATTATGATGTCTGACAACTTGGTGATGAATGTCTCATAGGGAAAGGGATTGTTGGACATGCTCATTGACATTCACAATTTGGCAAGGTAACAACAAGTGCTTTCAAAGTAGGATCTTGCCAGTATTTTTTTGTGTGTGTGTTCCCATTGTGTTTAAAAAAAACAAAACAAAACAAAACAAAATAGCATAATTTTGTTTCTCCCTTGCTGGTCTCTGGAAGCCAGGCATTCAAAATGTCCAGATCGCAGTTGTAGTGGCAGTGCACATGAACCTTACTATCTTCTGGAAAGAGTGCCCCCTGCTTTGGGGACTAGATCCTCTGATAATAGAGCATGGAGTTGATGAATTGAAAGCACATTTTCCCAGTGGGTTACTGGAGCTAATGGAAAATGGAGACACTATTGCTTCTACACCTTCATTCCTAGACTTTGTGTTCTATCTCCCTTGAGCTTCAAAGATCACCTACATGTTGATGCTCTGTTATTGTAACCTATCTGCAGTTTGACACCCAGTTAATCTTGTGTGTGACTTTTAGATGTCCCGTTGTGTTACAACAGTGTTCAGTTTATGTGGTAATGTTTTTGAATACAGCAATCTGCCCAGTGTTCCACTTGCATTCAGCTGATCGGGGGTATATCCTGCTCATCCTTTAGTGAAATGGAGAGTTTGGGGGACAGACTACATGTTTAAAGCATGTAAATGCAGCACAGCCATAGGAAGAACCTGTGATTTAGTAAAGTAGAGAAAAAAGACATGAAAACTGGAAAATGCTGTCAAAAATTGCTAAAGGCTGTAAAGTAAAACCATACAAATAAATATGAATTACATCAGTGAGATTCTTATCTACATTGATTCTAAATGGTCATTATCTAGTCTCATTTAGATTAGGATAAAATCTTCTCAACTTTAATATTTATTTGCCTTTGTCTTTTCATTTTCCAAAGTCAGCTTTTTATATAGCGAATATGTTACCCCTGTTAAAACCCTCCGCTGCCTTCTACTACTTCACGTCTGCCTGTCAACTATATTTGCTTTGCCAAGCATTCATTGTGTCAGTTGCATATGATGCAGTGTTTCAAAATCTTTGTTGGTTAAAGACCCTGCAGTACCTTGCCAGTGTTTACTCCACTAGTTTCAAACTTTCTCCCAGCCATTCTGAAACAACTATAGATCTTTAACTCAAAATCCTCTACCCAGAAATTTCAAAAGGATTAGTGTCAGAAGGACTAATTCTATTTCTTCCACCCCTAATTTCAAAGTAGTTTTTCTTGACCTTCACATTCCTCATCTCAGCAGTAGAAATGTTTTACCTTTTTAGACAATGCCCTGTACCATTATCAGTTGTTTTATTTTTTTTATTTTTTTAAGTAACTTATAATATCTGCTCAAGCAAAGAACTGTAATTTAAATAATGCTATTTTAAAAGGAGGCTTTGAATTTTCTTCTACATTGCAAATCTTTAATTCTTCATATACTGATATAATTTGTTTCATGTGTGCATATATATATCTACCTGTATTTTTAGAAAGTATTAACTACTGCACATCAGATATAGTTAAGTATTTTGATTTTTAAAATTATTTTGAGGCACTCTGGCAAATTGTGGAAGTCTATAAAGATGATCAGGCATTTTATTATTTTTAAATATATTTCAGGAATAAGTGATAGCAACTGGGTAAGTACAAAACGTAGATTACTATGAAAGCATGACTTTCTGAATGATTGTCTGCTGTAAGAAATGAATAGTTAAGGAGGTGACTGCCAATTTCTTATATAGGATCAGTTATTTAAAATGTAAGCTGGGGGCGCCTGGGTGGCTCAGTTGGTTAGGCAACTGCCTTCAGCTCAGGTCATGATTCTGGAGTGCTGGGATCGAGTCCCACATCGGGCTCCCTGCTCAGCAGGGAGTCTGCTTCTCCCACTGACCTCTCCTCATGCTGTCTCTCTCTCAAATAAGTAAAATCTTTAAAAAAAATTTTTAAATAAATAAATGAATAATAAAATGTAAGTTGGAAGACTATTAAATTACAAGCATATTAACATGCTTTAATTATTATTTCACTAATTAATACTCTTAGATTCACATATACATGCCAGCATATAATAACGAAGTAATCCTTAGTTCTATAGTTGAGAATTTTCTGTTCTATAACTATAGCTCAGTCAAAAGAGGAGAGAGGCTATTTTCAATAAGTGGAAACTTTCAGAATCTTTTAAGTCACACTAAGGAAATAAGTGTCTGCTCTACCTTGTTCCTATTTTCCAAGCAGCATAGCAGGGAAAGGTATACTTTTCTTAGAATCGAATGTTCTGTGGAGCTCTGTACTGTGAGCAAATAATAAGGGAGTTCCTTTGGGCTTAATTGCCGAAGTCAAATGGACATCTTATCCTCTGAAATTCTGACAAGCTCTAAACATTTTATTATTGGAGAAGAGAAGGCATTGGTAATATTACTCTCTAAATACATAATTTTTAATAAAACCAGGATTTTGGAAAATAAAGTAAGCATCTTAATTATTATACATAACTGAAGTCCTTTATATAGTGAGAAAATAAAACAAAAGATATTCCAAGTAATTCACAAGGTTTAGAAGCAATGTAAATTATATGAAATCCTTGTTAGTAAATGGGTTGGATTAATTCACATCTTTTCTTAGCTTTACATCTTGATTATCAGCTTCTAAGTGTAAAGTGTTGAAAAAGGTGATTGGTAACTTGATTAAGTTTTGAAATACTACTTTACTTAAATTTTGGTTAACAATATTGCACCTAGATGATGTCCTTGTTACCTCATCACTTTTTTTTTTTTTAAAGATTTTATTTATTTATTTGACAGACAGAGATCACAAGTAGGCAAAGAGGCAGGCAGAGAGAGAGAGGGAAGCAGGCTTCTTGCTGAGCAGAGAGCCCGATGTGGGACTCGATCCCAGGACCCTGAGATCATGACCTGAGCCGAAGGCAGCGGCTTAACCCACTGAGCCACCCAGGCGCCCACCTCATCGCTTTTAATGGATATAGGATTTATATTTTATAATAAATGTACTAAGGCATTTTTTAAAAGATGCCCATATCAAATTGCATTTGAATGCCTTCTCTGGGCTTTAATCATAACAACAAATTGATGGCATTACTGTCACTCTCTTGGCAACAAATCATCAAAGAAAGGCTGAGATATAGAGAAAAAAGGTTTTATTCAAACACACAACTTCAATAATACAAGAGTAGTGAACCCAGTTACCAGTTGGGTTTTTTTTTTTTTTTTTTAAGATTTTATTTATTTGACAGAGAGAGATCACAAGCAGGCAGAGAGGCAGGCAGAGAGAGAGGAGGAAGCAGGCTCCCTGCTGAGCAGAGAGCCCGATGCGGGGCTCGATCCCAGGACCCTGAGATCATGACCTGAGCCGAAGGCAGCGGCTTAACCCACTGAGCCACCCAGGCGCCCTACCAGTTGGGTTTTGTAGACATGTAATATCTTTGTCAGTCTTTCTCCAGTGTGAAAATTCCAACCAAAGATACCAAATGTAGATATGCACACAGTATCATTCTCAAAGCAATTCCGTAGTATTTGGAGACAGATGATCTCAAACATCTCTGCTACATGAAAGCAAGAACTAAATTCCTATCCCTCCTAAGTTTGAATATGCCTTTGATTTATTTTTTATTTTTTATTAACTTATAATGTATTATTAGCCCCAGGGGTACAGGTCTGTGAATCCCTAGGTTTACACACTTCACAGCACTCACCATAGCACATATCCTCCCCAATGTCTGTAACCCAACCACCCTTTCCATAACCCCCTCCCCGAGCAACCCTTAGTTTGTTTTGTGAGATTAAGAATCTCCTATGGTTTGTCTCCCTCCCGATCCATCTTGTTTCATTTTTTCCTTCCCTACCCCCCCCCAAGCCCCCCCTTGCCTCTCAAATTCCTCATGTCAGGGAGATCATGTGATAATTGTCTTTCTCTGATTGACTTATTTCGCTCAGCATAATACCTCTAGTTCCATCCATGTCCTTGGAAAAGGCAAGATTTCATTTCTTTTGATGGCTACATAGTATTCCACTGTATATATATACCACATCTTCTTTATCCATTCATCAATTGATGGACATCTAGGTTCTTTCCATAGTTTGGCTTTTGTGGACATTGCTGCTATAAACATTCGGGTGCACGTGCCCCTGTGGATCACTACATTTGTATCTTTAGGGTAAATACCCAATAGTGCGATTGCTGGGTCATAGGGTAGCTCTATTTTAAACTTTTTGAGAATTCTCCATGATGTTTTCCAGAGTGCTTGCACCAGCTTGCATTTCCACCAACAGTGTAGGAGGGTTCCACTTTCTCCACATCCTCGCCAGCATCTGTCACTTCCTGACTTGTTAATTTTAGCCATTCTGACTGGTGGGAAGTGGTATCACATTGTGGTTTTGATTTGTATTTCCCTGATGCCGAGTGATGTTGTGCACTTTTTCATGTGTCTTTTGGCTATCTGATGTCTTCTTTGCAGAAATGTCTGTTCTTTTTAGATTTTGGATACTAGCCCTTTATCTGATATGTCATTTGCAAATATCTTCTCCCATTCTATCAGTTGTCAGTTGGTTTTGTTGACTGTTTCCTTTGCTATGCAAAAGGTTCTGATCTTGATGAAGCCCTAATAGTTCATTTTTGCCCTTGCTTCCCTTGCCTTTGGCGATGTTCCTAGGAAGAAGTTGCTGTGGCTGAGGTCAAAGAGGTTGTTACCTGTGTTCTCCTCAAGGATTTTGATGAATTCCTTTCTCACATTGTGGTCCTTCATCCATTTGGAGTCTATTTTTGTTTGTGGTGTAAGGAAATGGTCCAGCTTCATTTTTCTGCATGTGACCATCCAATTTTCCCAACAGCATTTGTTAAAGAGACTGTCTTTTTTCTGTTGGACATTCTTTCCTGCTTTGTCGAAGATGAGTTGCCCATAGAGTTGAGGGTCTATTTCTGGGCTCTCTATTCTGTTCCATTGATCTATGTGTTGGTTTTTGTGCCAGTACCATACTGTCTTGATGATGACAGCTTTGTAATAGAGCTTGAAGTCCGGAATTGTGATGCCACCAACTTTTATGCTTTTGATTTTTAGTTACACAATCTTCCGTGCAAGTTTCTGAGATGTCAGAACTCAGTAAACAATAACATTTAACCTCTAAAGTAAAATTACCATTGGATTACATTCATATTAGAATACCGTGTGTGTGTGTAAGAGTAGATACACAGAATTAAGATTAGGAAAGAATACAAAATGTTCAAAATAACAAGACTAAAAAATAAGAATTTATGAAGTTAAGTAAAAAGAGTAGTATTATCTGCATCAATATCCAGATCTCAGTGTAGATAGATGTGGAATGATGTCTTATTATTTAGCATTATGTATTTCCCCCTCTCCTTTTTTTTAAGATTTTATTTATTTATTTGACAAAGAGAGAGATATCACAAGTAGGTGGAGAGACAGGTAGAGAGAGAGAGGGAACCAGGCTCCCCTCAGAGCAGAGAGCCCCATGTGGGGCTCGATGCCAGGACTCTGAGATCAAGACCTGGGGTGAAGGCTGAGGCTTAACCCACTGAGTCATCAGGTGCACCCCCCCTCCTTTTTTTTTTAAAGGGATTTCACTGAAGGAACCATCTACCATTAGTAATACTTCCTAAAGAAATGCTCAAGATTATTGTACAGATTTTAGTCTTAGAATTCTGTGTCATTTTGATAATAATACAACCATTCTGATTTGAAAATCAGTTTTAATGTTCTTAGTTTTTTAGTGTGAATGTGTTCAACTTTTTTTTTTTTTTTTTTTAAATGACTGTCTGGTGGCATCCCTTAGGCTTTATCTGTTTTTTTTTTTTCTTCCCTCTGCCCTGCCTCTGAGAAGTCTAATGCAAAAGACTAAGTGCCAACTCCTTTGCCACCCATGAGAATTTCACACCATTTAAGCTCTTAGTGACACAGAAACTTACACATTGGTCCCATTCTCACACTCCGTAAAACCTAAAGCCAGTTTCCTTTTCTTACTCTCTCTCCTACAAACCATTTTCTTTTGGCAGTTTGGGAAGTCTGAACTGTTCTCCCTAAGTTTAAACTGCTCATCATGTCACTAATAAATCTTTTCAGATTCTGTTGGGGGATGTGTGTGTGTGTGTGTGTGTGTGTGTGTGTGTGTGTGTGTGTGTGATTATCAATATTGACGTTTAAACCAAATTTTCAGGTGGGAGTCCATCTTAATTCTGAAGAGTGGATATAATAGTAAGAACATTATGTTCACTAATATTTTCTTAAATATAGTAGTTGTTAAATTTTATATTAATATCATAATTTGAGCTGAATATTAATTCTTGATATAATTAAAATATCACAAAGATAGAAAATATAACTAAAAATGGAAAACATAACAATAGTATGCCCTTACCGTATATTTAAACTTAAAGAAAACCTTGTCTAAAGAATTATAGTTGCAAAAGAAAAACACATTTTCATATATATTATATTACATTAAAAAATCCTGAATGAATATTAAATTTTAAATGTTATTCATTTGTCAGACTGAAATAAAATAAACATGTTAAGGAGTCCTGCTTTGTAAAATAATGAATTGATTTCTACAATATGACATGGCGCAATTTATAACATGTCAGAGGGAATTACCTGCATCAGAATTCATGAGTCGAGTTTGTTTCATTTAAGTATTTTCATGTCTTAGAGGGAGGCTGCAGTAAAATCATATAATCTATAATTAATGATGAGAATGTCAGTGTTAAGTCTCATTTGCAATAATTCTTTTTTATCAGATAATGTATTTTTAACATGAATACATTAACAAATAACTGCAATTTTATATCATCTGAGTATTTTAAAGCAAAATTTACAATATAAAAATCAATGTAATTTGTAACAGTGAAGGAAAAAATTGTGTTTTTCTAGTGTTTTTGAGTTAACATCATTTTTTTTAACATCTACATGTTCATATCTAACCTTTTCCCACAGATGATTCTGGTTTTTTTTTTGTTTTTTTTTTTTTACATTATGTAACATAATGATACGTTATACTCTCTTGGGGACTTCAGTCTCTTTCATGGCTATAAATACGTCATCTTGACACCCAAAGTCTCTATCCTGATCTTTAGATTCATATACAGTTATCTATTTCAATATTACTTAAGCGTCAGAGTTTTAAAATTTATCATGTCCAAAACTGCGCTTCTAATGCAACTTTCTATTATTCAGTAAATGCAACTCTTCTTTTTTTTAAGGTCTTTAAGCATAAGTAGTCAGAATTATACTTGTTTAATTGTTTGCCTCACATGCCACATCTAATCTGCCATCTAATACTTCCAGTTCTATCCCCAGAATATATTCAGAATATGTTCGTTTTTCAACACTCAAACTTCTGCTCACTCTGGGTCAAGCCATCATCAATGCTAACATGTATTACTCCAGTAGATTCTGAGTTAATCTATCTGTTTATAGCCTTTACTTCCTCAATTTATACTCAATAAGCACCAAGGTGATTGTGTTATAAATTAAATCAATCATATCACTTATTAATATCCATTCAGTGGTCCCTTGTTTCACCCAAGAGAAAAACAGAGACCCTGAAAATATGGCCCATGTGTTCTACAAAATCTGGCCTCTGTTATTCCCTTGAACTTCTGCTGTTATACACCATACTCTTTTTCAAATAGGCCAATTAAATTTCTACCTCAGGACCTTTGGACTGGCCATTTTCTCTGCTTTGAATGTTCTTGCCCTGAATATCTGAAAATCTCAATTCCTTATCTCCTCAGTTTCTCACCTTCCAGTAATTTTTATGTAAGAAACTGTTTCAGACATTTCCAACTAATGACTCACTAATGAATATTTATGGATACTTCTAACTAATATCCAGTTTTCCTCATATTCCTAGATATACAAATAGACTACATACTATAGTCTCTCTGGCATAAAAACTTTCTAGGCAACATTATGTATGCCCTTTCCCCTTTCTGATTGATGCAGGTGTTCAAATTATCAAGGCCTCAAGACATAAAAAGACAAGGTTCCTAAATTGTCATTTAGAGGAAGATTACCACGGAAATGGAAAAGTGATTTGGAATGTATATGAAAAAACGAACTAAACTTTCATATAATTTAGGCTACATATGTTACAGTTTATTTGTTAGAACAATAAATATTAGTATATCATTCTATATAAAATTGCAATCTTCTCTAACAATCCCAAAGCTTTACTTTTTTGTCTTGACATTTATCAAATGTAATGTATACTGTATTTTATTTATTTACATCTCCATTGTATCCTGGTATATATCTATATAAATATTTTATACACAACATAGTTTTAATGAGTTTAGCATAAGTCTTTTTCCACAGACTTGGACATATAAGTTTACAAACACATATCTTCATTTTGTTTAAGTTTTTGTTTAAATGCCAGTTAGTTAACATACAGTGTAATATTAGTTTCAGCCATCTCCCCCACCCACCTCCCCTAGAGTAATCCCCTGTTTGTTCTCTATAGTTAAGAGTCTGTTCCCTGTTTGCCTCTCTCTCATTGTTTCCCCTATGTTCATCTGTTTTGTTTCTTAAATTCCACATATGAATGAAATCATACAGTAATCGTCTTTCTCTGACGGATTTATTTTGCTTAGCATAATACTCTCTAGCTCTATCCATGCTGTTGCAAGTGGCAAGATTCCATTTTTTTTACGGCTGAGTAATACCCCTGTGTGTGTGTGTGTGTGTGTGCGGGTGTGTGTGTGTGTGTGTGTGTGCATGTGCCCACATATATGTGTGTCTATGTCTGTGTACCTCACATCTTCTTTATCCACTCATTAGTTAGGGGACACTTGGTTGTTTCCGTAATTTTGCTGTTGTTCATAATGCTGCTATATCAGGTTGTGTACATCCCTTGTATCCCTTTGAGTTAGTATTTTTCATATTCTTTGGGTGAATACCTAGTAGTGCAATTGCTGGATCTTAGGGAGTTCTACTTTTAACTTTCTGAGGAACCTCCAAAATAGATAAAGAACAACAGACATTTTTCCAAAGACTTCCAAATAGCAAGCAGACACATCAAAAGATGCTCAGCCACTCATCATCTGGGAAATACAAATCAAAACTACAATAACATATCATCTCACACCTATCAGTATTGTTAAAATCAACAACACAAGAAACAGTAGATGTTGGTGAGGCTGTGGAGAAAGGGGAACCTGCTTGCACTGTTGGTGGGAATGCAAACTGGTGTGGCCACTCGGGTTATATATTAGTGCTTCTGATTTGGTCACTACTTTTTAGAATTTACTCCAGAAATCTACTAGGGTTTGAGTACAACTGTAAGGCTCCCTTCTTTGTTTTGGGAGTACCAAGGATTCTAAAAATTCTTTCTTATGGAAGAGTTTCATCTACTTCAGGCATTTCAAGCAATGAAATTCAAATCTGCCTGCATTTCTAAACCTAATCTCTCAGCTTTCTCATCTATAATGAAAGCCACTTTGCCATTTGTTTGAATGGAGGATGAAAATTATTTGCTCTTGTTCTCTCTACTTGTTTGAATGAGATAACAAAAATGACTAGAAAATTCTGTGAGCAAACTTTTATTCTTCTTGATGCTGGCTAATTTACCATAACTCGGTGGTCAAAAAGGGAAATTCTATAGAAATAATCTCTCTCTCTCTCTACCCAAGTAGAATGTAAGCTTTGTGAAGACAGAGGATTTTGTCTGTTTTGTTAGTACCATATCATATCACCTAGACTTATGCATAGCAAATGGTAGATATTTATTAAATATTTATAAATTGGAAGAATGAATATTTTCCTACTTCACAATTGGTGAATACAACATAGTGGTTTCTGGAGTTGTATTGCCTGGTACCTAAACCTGGAAATTACATACTGGGTATATGAAATAAGCAGCTGCTAAGCCACGCTGTCAATTTTCTCATTTAAAAAAATGGGATAATAATAAAACTAATCTCATAGTGGGTTTTTTTGTTTTGTTTTGTTTTGTTTTTAAAGGTATTTTATCATATGTGTCCATTTAGCTCAGAATAAACAGACTTAATTATTTTGTTTATGGTTGTTTTCATAAG
Organism: Lutra lutra; assembly: GCF_902655055.1. Classification (NCBI taxonomy): domain Eukaryota; kingdom Metazoa; phylum Chordata; class Mammalia; order Carnivora; family Mustelidae; genus Lutra; species Lutra lutra. Next base: position 28,233,103 of record NC_062281.1, read on the forward strand.
CTTACAGTTAAAGGAGTCTCAGCTTTAGACATCAATTTAGTATTTTTTTTTAAAGATTTTATTTATTTATTTGACAGAGAGAGATCACAAGTGTGCAGAGAGGCAGGCAGAGAGAGAGAGGGAAGCAGGCTCCCTGCTGAGCAGAGAGCCCAATGTGGGACTCCATCCCAGGACCCTGAGATCATGACCTGAGCCGAAGGCAGAGTCTTAACCCACTGAGCCACCCAGTTGCCCATCAATTTAGTATTTGAAACACAGTTTTTTAGGTTACTATTGCATCTGTTCTTGGTACCATGTGCCTAGCATCTACACTATGAAAGAAAGCATTGATTTTTTTTTTTTTTTTTAACCACATGGTTCACTGTTAAGCCACCTCAGTAATTATGGAAAATATTGCTACCTGAAGTCTTGGTTTCCTGACACTATTTTTTTGTTTTTTGTTTGTTTTTAATTCTAAAGGGAAGACTTGCTAGGTAGTTTTCATTTTTGATAATTGACTCTGACATGATTCAGTGTAACCTAGGTAGAAAAAACAAAAAGCAGAAATATGATAGATAAAATATATGATGGGAAAGGAATCACTGGAGAAAAATGGATAGAAAGTATATATTATATTTTTGTGCACACTAATTTAAAATCAGTCCAATTTAGATATATATTAATTTCAAGATAAAAGTTAAAATGCAGGGGCGCCTGGGTGGCTCAGTGGGTTAAAGCCTCTGTCTTCAGCTCAGGTCATGATCCCAGGGTCCTGGGATGGAGCCCCGCATCAGGCTCTCTGCTCAGCAGGGAGCCTGCTTCCTCCTCTCTCTCTCTCTGCCTGTCTCTCTGCCTACTTGTGATCTCTCTGTCAAGTAAATAAATAAAATCTTAAAAAAAAAAAAAGTTAAAATGCATTAGCAGATTATTCTAGAGATGTAACACTTATTCTTGGAATATGCTCACTGGGTTTGAGTTTTCTTAGAACATTCGATCCTTCTGGGAAACTCATGTCTGAAATAAATGAAGTGCTACCTTGAGAACAATTCTACAGAGTTTCAAGTTTTAATTGGATTATTTTTTCGAAATGAAAGGGATTTGTCATCTTGGTATTATCTTTACCATTAATAAAGAAATAACTACACAAAACCCAAACATTTTCTAGTGGTCTAAATTCAATAGATTCCTAGTATTTATAGATCTCATTTTGCTTCAGAACAGCTAAAAGAACATTTTGCTTTCAGCAAGCACCATGCTTAATCCATTTTTCATCTTCTATGACTTTACCTAATCAAAGAAACCAACAAAACAAAAGTCCTCAATCTATCAAAAATATCAAAGAGCAGAACTTATACCAAAAAAAAAAAAAAGAACAACATATTAGAAATGCCTCCATAGCAAAAGAGAAAAGAAAGAAAGAAAAAAAAAAAGAAATTCCTCAATAGCAATATATATATACACACACTGGCCACTTAATAATTTAATTTATGATGTTTTAATGCTTAGAGAAAACATTTGGCATCTGAATATATTCTGAATAATGCTAATAATAACTGGTCCCTTTTGGGAATTTCATTAGTTTTTAATTATATCATTAATATGTAATGAAATAAAAGTGAATGCTTAGTATCTAGTCACTGCTCTTATTGAAAAGAAATTCATTTATATAATATTTGCATCAGTTATTATATAAGGTGTAAAATTTTCAAGCAGACTGATGAATTCCAAATAATGTCATAAACTGGTATAACATGAAGTATATGTTATTATATATTTTTCTTAATATACTGCCTCCAAACTAATTTTTAACAAACAAGCATACACACACAACCATAACCTAAACAGAATTGTTTTTTCCCTAAATCTTGGTATTTTATTTTCCTCCACTTCCCTATTGCTCTCCACTTTTTTTACATACAACTGTTCAAGTAATAATAATCCTGAAGTTACATTTTGGTAGCTCCTTTTTATAACTGCTATGTATTTCTTTTCTTTTCTTTCCTTTCCTTTTCTTTTTTTTTTTTTTTTTTTTTTTTTTTAGATTTTATTTTTAAGTAATCTCTATACCCAACATGGGTCTCAAACTTACAACCCCAAGATGCCAAGATGATCAAGGGTCACATGCTCTACTAACTGGGTCAGTCAGGCACCCCAGTAATTGGCTATGTCATCTGTGACTCTTCGATGCAATTGAAGACTTCCAACTCTATGGTCTTAAAATTCTTGATACATTTTTCACCACTGTTTTAGTTTCCTAAAGCTACTATAAAAATTATCACAAACTTGGTGTCTTAGAAATAAGAGAAATTTATTTTCCCACAATTCTGGACTTTCACAATCCCTCCAAACGCTCTAGAGAACCCTTCCTTACCGCTTCCATTTCTGGTGGTTCCATGTATTGCATAACTCCAATCTCTACCTCCATTTCCAGATGGCCTTCTCTTCTTTTCTCTATATGCTTACCATCTGTGTGTCTGGTGTAAGGAAACTTGTTGGATTTAGGGCCTATGTGGATAATCCATGAGGGTCTCATTTCATGATTATTAAACTAATTACATACGCAAAGACTTTTTCTAAATAGGATCACATACATTCATACATCTGGGATGTGAACATATCTCTTGGGGCCATAATTCAACCCACTACAACCACTATCCTTATATCATTTCATCTGAACATTTGCTTTCCTCCTCTCTCCTTCTATTCCTCCTCTTCCCTCCTTCCCTCCCTCTCTCTCTCCCTTCCTCCCTTCTTTTCTTCCATTAGGGTACTAAAATGAGGTGAGTGAGGTAATTGCATAACAAAATTTAAGGGAATACACATACTCACACATACATACACAGTCACACAGTAACAGTAATCAAGATAATGATGTTTTAGTGAAATATTTGAAGAAAAGAACAGAAGTAATGCATAAAACCCATGGTGAGCAAAATAGCAATAAGTTTAATAAAGACAGGATCAGTATTATTAAATTTTCCTTTCAAGCACTCCAAAATAGTACAGTTTTAGATAACTGTTACAGGTGTCCCTAGTTCATTCCCTCTCTCTCTCTGTCCATAAGGAAGGAATATATTAAATTCCTCATCACAGTCCTACCTTATCGCTAAAGAAAATATGTTTAACATCGGAACATGGCATATGATACAAAGAATATATTAAGAAAATATTATATATAAGGAATGAACAAATGAAATAATAAATTAATGAATGAGTTATCTTAAGGAAATAATTGTCCATTCTGTAAGAAGTCAACTGAATGCAATGAAGAAACTTCTTTGTAGTAAGGTCTTGTTGTTGTTGTTGTTTACTTTTGGTTATTTCAGTCATGTTTAAAGGCAAGCCAAATTCATCTTTAGATGCAAAAAAAATTCAGAATTTTTGCCCAAAATCCCATAAAGTGAAGAAAAAGTTGTGTGTACATGGAGAAAGATTCGGAATAAAAAATAGGCTGTACTTGGGAGAAATCCATTAGAAATTGTCTTTCTTGATTTTTTGTTGGTATTTTAAAAAATATCTAATTAAAATAAGATTACCATAACTTTTGAGCACTTAAGATATTTCAGGTCTGGGATAGCCTTCAATTTGAATAAATGAAAGCAGTGTTTCTCTGGAAGCCTTGTTCATTTTTTTATTTATTAGGGTCAAGCACAGAAATATGGTATTTACCGTCTAGTGACTTCACAAGTAATGTGTGCTGAATGGTGAGTTATAACTGGAATGTTCAGATAAGTGCTCTTTGTGAACCTAATAATTATTTTAATATATCTAATGAGTTTCCTTCCCCATTGACCTAGAAGAGTAACTCTTCTAAAACCATTTAAAACTTAAGTCAGGTTGGGGCACCTGGGTGGCTCAGTGAGTTAAGCCTCTGCCTTGGCTCAGGTCATGATCTCAGGGTCCTGGGATCAAGCCCCGCATCAGGCTCTGCTTGGTGCGGAGCCTGCTTCCCTCTCTCTCTCTGTCTACTTGTGATCTCTCTGTCAAATAAATAAATAAAATCTTTAAAACTTCAGTCAGGTTGAGATTGTAGATACAGAAGCAAAAGTTCACCACGTTCAGAGGCTTAATCTCAATATATTCGATTTTGTTTTCATTTCATTAATTATTAAATTAGCCAGTATTTATTATACTGGCATACTGATGTACCACATCATGTGCTATTTGATAAGACTGTGATAGAGACCAGGACACATGTGATGCTGCTCTTCTTGAGAGCACAGTCCAGTAAGGGAAAGAGAAAACACTCACTTAAAGAAAGCAATACTTTAAATAAGTAAAAATTGCCATCAATACCAAGAAATAAATAAATAAAGGGTTTTGATGAAGAAAACCAAAGGGCAAGGCCCCAAGGGTGTTTGGAAAAAGCATCTCTGGGAAAGGTTCTAATTATACCTTACATGGAGAAATGTGGAAGATGACAAAAGAGCCAGGCATAAGAAGACATGAAGGGCAGGTCTTCCTGTATGATAACCATAAGGGCTCTAAGAGGAGAGGAGTTTAGCAGTTTCTAAAATGGAGAGAAAACTACTATAACAGCAGTATAGTCACCTAGGTAAACTGTGGGAACACACTGATCACATATATAGGCTAGGACCAGATAAGCCTGGATGACATAAAACATATTAAATGTTTCTTTTTAATGTTATTAATGTTTCAAAGCCAAATGCTTTTTTGGCACAGTTTTCTGGTAGATATTTAAACATTTTCTGATAAATATTATACACATACATATGCTATATATGTATGTATATATAAAACAATAATTAAGAAGAAGATATTATAAAACCTAGTAAAGGTGTTTCAGTAGAGTCGGCCCAAGATCTGTAATTTTATAAACCGCATCTCTATAAATAAATGTTATGGTTATGAGAAAAACTATGGGGAATATTGCAGGTTTGATAATATTGGTGTTCCAACGGGGAAACTGACGTGTAAAAGAAGCAAAATAAAATGGCCACCTTTTCCATTTTGTAGCAACATAAACAAGAGTAAAAACCCTGACAATTAAATATATCAATTACATGGCTTAAAAATATGTAGCGTATTTAAAAAGACTTATTATCAAACAAGTAAAAAAAAATCAAACATCTGAATTTATTATTGCGAAGAAAATGTTTCCTCTCATTTTTTGAAATAACATGTAGTCTATTACACATCTTTCTTTAAAATAGTGAAGGTACAGTTATGCAAATATCTCTTAAGTATCAAGTCAGTGACAATGTTACATAAATAGGTGAAGGATGAAAACTTCCCATGGTGATAGAATTTAAGATATTTTGTTTTCTTAAAATACAGGAACTGTTCCTTCTAGAAAGGCTCTGTGTATAAAATAGAACTCTAGTCATGTAGCAGTATACATGGCTCAGATAGTGTGTCAGTGATTTTAAATATATCCTAGTATATATCCTTAATATAGTTAATTTTGAATAGGTACAGTGATTTCCTCATTGTTAAAATGCCCAATTACTCAACCTTTAAACTGCTCACCACAAATGTGCAGAAATATTTGTTGAACATACTGACATTGTTGCAGATGCTATATATATATATACACATATGTATATATATATATATATATACACACACACACACACACAGGTAACTAATATAATTATCATCTCTGCTTAGAAAGAACTTACATTTAATGGGCCAGACAAGAGAACAGTCAATTATGACAGAATGTGATAAATTCTAATACAGCAGTCAAGCGGAATTGTTTTGGGATATAAGGTTAGATTCTAACCCAGTTTAGACAAGACAGCATTTTCTAAAGGATATGACATATAATCTGAGTTCCGAAGAAATGGTACCACAAGCCAGGGTAGCATCACCTATCAGTAGAACTCAGGTATCTGTGTGTGTGTGTGTGTGTGTGTGTGTGTGCGTGCGCACGCGTGCTCATACAATGTCAGTAGATTTCCAGACACTAAGCAAGTAAGTAAATAAAACCCTACAATATAATTGAGAAAAAGAGAACAGAATCCCTGTTCTAAGAGACCAGACCATCTAAAGCAAAACCCTTACTAGGTTTTGGCTTCTTATAGTACATAGTTTCTTTCCTACTACTATTACTTCACATTAAATTGAAGATTTATTTGTGTACTTTTTTTTTTTCTGACTTAATGCAATGCTCCCGACCAGAATACAATCTTTATGAGAACTGGTTCACACATGAAAAAAAGTCATAATTACTTTAAAAATTCAAAATAATACTTTTTATTTATAAATTATTTATAAATAGCTATTGTGTATAATATAAATGGATAAAACATGAATTATGAGAAAGTAAAAAGGAAGCATATATAGAAAGGATGATCAGAAGAGACATTTATAAAAAAGTGACCTTCGAGTGCAGACAAAATTAGATTCACAGTGGTGCTTAGAGAAACTTCTCCAGACATTTTTCATTGGAGGGAAATATTAAGATAAATGTACTGTTAATATTCTATGTGTGTGTTCTTTCTAGAATCATACTGTTCTAAACAATATGATTGTTAAGGGCACCGAGTCATCTAGTTAGCCTCAAGTAAAGGAGTAGACGAACATGTAAGAACATAAAAGAAAATCTCCCAAGATTTCAAATCAAGATTTATCCATTCCCCAGAGGACAAGGACCTAGTCAGTTTTAGTGGCTGAGTTCAGTTTCTCCTTTCTCAGAGTATGCATGCTTTTTCTTTTCCAGCTGTCTCTTGGGATCCGTAAAGTCTCCTTTCATTTCTCTTACTTTATTCACTGACTCCTTGTTCTCTTGGAGAATTTTGCTTGCTTGTAGCTTAACATGAACCCTGGCTCCAAGTAAATTCAACATATATTCAAGTGGCCACTCTCACACCACCAATAGACCGTTTTCAGAGAAGATGCAAGAGGTGGCTTGTCATGTACTGGACTAACGACCTTATTTATGTTTGATTACCCTATTAAAATAAGTGGCATCTGAGCAATATGTCCACATAGAATACAAGGCTGCACCTTCTTTTGGCTTTTCATTAGGCCAGTTAATTCAAAGTAGTAAATGGCATTTCATTGAATACCAAATAATTTTCAAATTTCCAAATTTAGAAAAATTCTATAAATTCAGAATTATTTATTGAGCTCTTGCCATGTATTACATATTGTCCTAAATTTTGGAAGTGTATCAAGTGAAATAAATCCCCTGTTCTAGTAAGAGAAAAAAGAAATTAGTAAGAAGTAAAATAAAATAAAGTCAATTTTATGGTATGTTAGAGAAGAGTAAAGAGAGTAAAAGCAAAGAAATTGCTAGGGGCGTTGGCTTTGCAATTTTAAATTAACTGACTTTCTTTAGAAGATGGCATTTGCTAAAGACTTGGAATGATCCCTGCAGGGGAAAATGTTCAGGCAGAGAGAGAAGGCCAGTGAAAAACCCTGGGGCGGAACGTTCCTGCTTCTTTTAAGAAGCAGAGTGAAGACAGCTAGCTTGACCATAGTGAGCAAGAGAGAAATGGGAAGATGAGGTCAGAGGTGTTGTTATTGTACCTGAGAAATTATATCCATGGTTCCTTACAAAATCTTTGTGTCCCACTTTTGCTCTTAATCTTATTTCTTCCAAAAGCCTTCACATTTAGTTTCTCTCAGTGATTCTCACTCACTTTCATGCCGCAATTGCTTCTTTTACTTCCTGCATCTCTGCAGAATGTGTATGTTTAGATGTAGTCATGGACCAGAGTAAGGAAATGAAATAAATATTCCTTTGACCAACTTGCTTCCTTTAATATCAGAAGCCATTGCCCAGCCATTCCAGGAACCATTTATTTTTAAATATATAGAATAGATAAGCTCAAGTTTGGGCCAAGTTAATATCAAAGGCTTTTACTTTAAGAATGGGTTAATATTTCATTGTCATTCCATCTTTAATTCAGGTCAGTTCGGGACTTCAGAATCAATTAATTATTTACCATTATAACCACTACTTAAATTATTCATGATTGTACTCAATAATCCCAATTCTTTTCCAATATTCCTACCATTATATTTCAGTGTGTATTGAACATACCCATAAATATGTCCTAAATGCTTTAGTGATCCAGCACATCCAAAATTTAAATCCTCTTCTTTTCCTCGAAGTGCAATTTAAGCTATGCCCTTCTGTCTATCCATCAATGTCTTAGGAACCCAGCCACTCAGCAAGCCCATGTATTTGGACCTAGAAAACTTAAAAACATCTTTATACCTTGTCTTATTACATTCTTTTAATCTTGAACACCAGTCTTCTCGACTTTTTCACATTTCTTTCTCTTTCGATGCTTTCTACTTCCATCGTGCAGATCCAAGTCTTTATCATTTCTTATCTGAAGTTGAAGAGTAAATTTAAAAATAAATTTCTCTCTGCTCCCTAATCTTCCATCTGTGCAATGAGTTGTAAATATATTAAAGACAAAGTTCTGATTATGTTTTTTCTCTACTCAGACATCTTATAGAACTCCCATTGATTACAGAAGAAGAATCAATGTAATTGCTTCCAATCTGACCTCATCTGACTCAATTTCATCTCCAGAAGTTCTCTCCCCTGGAAAATATCTAACCCTTCTCTCAAAGCTAAGTTTTGGAGCCACCTTCAACAAAGGTCTGCTTTTCATTCTTCTTTCCAGTCTTTCCTTCCAGAATCACATTCTCTATCTACTCTGCAAAATGCATTCCATCTTGTATTCTTGTTATTTGTGAATAGTTCATGCTCTTACTAAATTTTAATTTTCTCAAGGAAAGACACTATTTCTTGTCCATTTTTACATTTTTATCACCTATTTCATAGGTTAGTCATTTAACAAGATGTATTTTGTGTTACATTTCTGAATTATTTGTTTTCTTTTATTAAATGGCTTAATTTTTTTCTCACTTTATTTTAGTATTTCAGAGGGAAAAACTTTACCCAAATTATAAAGAAAAAACAGGTCAAAGATCAATGCTTACTTGATATGGATATTGCATAAGGCATATGAGTACATGTGAAGATAAAGAAGTAATATAATGAATACTGTAGTGTTATAATTAGAAACAGGGTTTGAATGTTTATGTATTTGCCTGATTTCAAGATTCAGATACCCATCTAAAAAAAGAAATAAACATAATATACCACTTATTTAAAAGAAAAGGGAAAAGATTAAAGGTAAATATGTAAGCATTTATCAGAAATAGCCATAACGTTTTAATTTTGATCAGTTTTTAAATAGTCTGTGGTGCTTGGAAATTGCCAAATTGGCAGCATCCGATTATAGGTGACACCAATAGCTCATTTTTAGAGAAACATGGTGAAGACAAATGAAATAGTGTATCAATTATTGCTTATTCTCTTTCTGGGCTAATGAGAGACTCTAGAGATGCCCTGAAAGAGTGATGATTATTATTATTTTTGAAAATAATATGAATTATCTTTATGGGCGCCTGGGTGGCTCAGTGGGTTAAGCCTTTGCCTTCGACTCAGGTCATGATCCCAGGGTCCTGGGATCAAGCCTCGCATCAGGCTTTCTGCTCAGCAGGGCGCCTGCTTCCCTCTCTCTCTCTCTGCCTGCCTCTCTTCCTACTTGTAATCTCTGTCAAATAAATAAAGTCTTATAAAAAATTAAAAAAAAAAGAATATGAATTATCTTTGATTATAAACATACTTACATTGGTTTTTTCCTAATAGCAGGAGTCTTGTCTTTTTTTTTTTTTTAAGATTGATTTATTTGAGAGAGAGAGAGAGCAGGGGGAGGGGTAAAAGAAGAGAAAGAGAGAATCTCAGGCAGACTCCCCACTGAGCACAGAGCCCAGTGCAGGCAATGTGGGCTCAATCTCATGACCCTGAGATAATGACATGAGCAGAAATCAAGAGCTGGGTGCTTAACTGACTGAGCCACCCAGGAGTCATATCTTTTGATTATGCTAAATCTTTTAGGGTTAATCCTATAAAATTTGTTCTCCCATTTTTTTTTTCATTTTCTTGTCTTCACATGCATATTTAACTTACACTTACACTTGGAATAGTTTTACTTAGATTCATATATTCGTTTCTCTTCGATGCAGGATTCTGCCAGTTTTTCATGTCATTCACCAAAGCATGCAATGACACAGTTGATATAATGTGTGATAATTAAGTTTATGGCTGAAGTAAGATGTTAGTAGATTTGGGGTAAGCGTTTAGAAAGGCATCAGTGATGGATGATGATTGTTCATAAAGAGAAGGACACATCTACTTGCTACCATATGTACAGTGAACAGAGCAACTGGAAATCATTCTGGTGAATATGATAAGAAATACATGCTTATCAGTATGTATGTGAGGTATAAAGACAGAGTACGTGTCAGAGCAGTAGATTCAAAATATAAAGGCACATCGGAATAACCTGGGAAATATTTTTAATAACAATAATTCCCATTTCATTTTTAATATAGGAATCACTGGAAGTGAGGCTGTGAAACATGCATAAAAACAACAAACAATAAAGATTTCCATAGAATTCTAAAGTTGCAAGCCAGCTGACTCCTATTTTGGAATTATGATTCTGAGAATATTCAGACCCAGTAGGAACAATAGGAACTATAGAAGAAAGGTTTACTCTTGGGGCACCTGGATGGTTCAGTCAGTTAAGCAGCTGCCTTCCTCTCAGGTCATGCTCTCAGGGCCCTGGGATCAAGCCCCAAATAGAGCTGTTCTCTCAGTCAGCAGCAAATCTGCTTCTCCCTCTCCCTCTATAATCACTCTCAACTTTCTCTTGCCGGAAGAAATAAATAAAATCTTAAAAAAAAAAAAGAAGAAGAAGAAGAAGAAGAAAGGTTTACTCTTTAATAAGCTCATATGAAAATTTAAGAAGAAAATGCAGTCCTAATATTACTGATAGTTCTGTTTTGGGGTGTTTATATTATGCCTAGTGTTTTGCATACATATTTCATTCTGTCACACAAGAATTGTCATGATTAGGAAGTCAAAACCCATGGAGTTTAAATAATCAATCCATGGCATGTTTTTGACATGAGCAAAATTCTTTCTAACTTTCCAGAATAATGCTTGATTTTGAAAGATATATTTTTGATTCTTAACGGCTGGGTAAGTCTCAAAGACCCTAGAACAGAGGGAGGCTATCTCATCCTATCCTCCATATCATGAGGAGATTCTAAGTAAAATGAAGAGAGAATCTCATGAGAAAGTCTTTCTATCCCCTCCCACTGGTATTTTCTGTGCTTGTATTTTGTGCATGAGCACTTGAAGAAGACCACAGCTGCCATGAAGCCTGAGTCACTTTCTTAATTCTGTCTGCCCTTTCTCTTGCTCCTGGTTAGGCATGATTGGAGGTGGTGTTTGTGACTAGGATGATATTTGTCAGTCAATTTAATTTTTCTTTTTGCTACTAGAAATATATCACATCTGTGATTGCCACTAATGAGGGTATCCAGAGCCTGAAAAGACTTCTAATTACCATGATAAATTTAAATTAAAAGAGAGTAGATTAACTATGTTATTAAAATAAAGAAATTTAGAAGTATCTTTTTCTGGATACTTTTTTTTTTTCTTAAAAAAAAAAACAACAGAAGGAAAGCAAATACAAGCATGGGAACGCGCGCGCGCGCGCACACACACACACACACACACTATTTTTTCACAAAGTAGTAAGGAATATATATCTATTTATCCTTCTATTTTATATCCTTTCTGGAGGCATTTAGCACTTGGCCTAATTTAAAGAAACATACATTCACATTATATATGCACATATTTATATACATACTATATGAACATCATATATGATTAGTTTAACCCACACAAAATTAATGGTTTTTGTACTGCAAAAATTAGCAATTTCATATAGTTCAACAAAATGTGTATATAAAGATACTCCTGGAACTTTTTAAAACTATGAGGCTTATTTCAAACATTATAATTTTCTTTTAAATTCTTTAAAGGAATAATACAGTAAGACTAATATAAAATAAATATTAGTTATTCTTTCTTATTAACTTGCACAAAGTAGATGGTATTTGGAGCCCAATTTAGAAATAAGAGGCAAAGATAACCATTTTAAAGACTTATGTTTCTTTTTTACCCTAGACCTAAAATAAGATCATTTTTTTATAGTACGAAACTAAGAAACTTAAAGTTTTTCTTTTTTCAGGAGATGGAAATCGAGATGCATAAGCATCCTACAAAGTAAAAAGAGTATTTGCTTTCTGCATGAACATTTTTAGAATAATGTAATCATCTTATTAAACAGTTGTCTTAAGTCAAAATTTTGTACTAAAAATTTTTCAGAACAACACTGGCTTCATTTGTGTTTTGAAAATATATCCTATATGAGTGGTGTAGGGATTTGTACTTTAACTGAAATATGCAAATTTATTTAATCAACAGTTCAGATGGACCATGATAAAGTATCTAAATGCAATAAGAAAATGGTCAAATTATATCACCTGAGAGTTCACAACTGTGAAGGACAAACCCTAAAATGACACCTAAGTGATCCTGCTTCCTGGTGCTAATGCTTTTGTAAAATCCCGTCCTTGAGTGCAGGAATGAACTTGTTTGTAGCCAATAGAATATGGCAAACGTTATGGAAGATTGCTCCTATGATGATGTCATTTTTCAAGAAGATTCCATTTGATTAGCAAATTCAAGCTAAAAATTTTCTCCTTCCCTGGCTTTGAAGAAATTAGCCGCCATGGTATGAAAGGACCTCTGGAGGGGACCACATGGTGAGGAATTGAAGGAAGCATTTAGATGCTCATAGCAAGCCCTGGACAATAGCCAGCAGGAAGTAGCAACCTCATCGTACAACTATAATTCTGCTAACAGCCTGAATACACATAAAGAAGGAGCCATCCCTGGTCGAGTCTCTACGAGAAAACTCATTTCTGGCCAACACATTGATTGTCACTTTGCACAGGACCCAGCTAGGCTATATCCAGACTCCTGATCCACAGAAATTGTAAGATAATAAATGTTAACTTGATTTAAGATGCTAAGTTTGTGGTAATGTGCTACATAGCAATAAAAACCTAGTAAACAGGGCGCCTGGGTGGCTCAGTGGGTTAAGCCTCTGCCTTCAGCTCAGGTCATGATCCCAGAGTCCTGGGATAGAGCCCCACATTGGACTCTCTGCTCAGCAGGGAGCCTGCTTCTCTCTCTCTCTCTCTCTCTCTGCCTACTTGTGATCTCTGTCAAATAAATAAAATCTTAAAAAAAAAAAAAACCCTAGTAAACATACTTAAATAAGGAAATAAAAATAACATCAGTGTTATAGTCTTAGAAATCATTTTATATAACACTCCAGAGAAAGAATTTTGGCAAAATATATTCCTACATAATATTTAAAATATAAATTTCTTTTCACTTATTTGATCATTAAGTGTTTTGAATATATCTTATAGATAATTTTTCTAAGCTACTAAATAAAATACATATGTATTTTTAATGTAATTCATTTAATTTCAGAACTCTTGCGTACTTCTGGTCACTTTCTGTTGAGTTCACTTTTGTCATATTAATATAATATTACAAAATGTCAGATTGCCATGTAACTAGAATAATTTATACTTCAACCTACCTTACACATAATTCATTAATTTTAGTAATTTCTGGTGGAGGGACACTTAGTTCACACATGATCAGAGATGCTACACAGTGATATCCACTGCTCTTGGCATCTTTCACTCAAGTTATTCTACTGTTCACCTGCCTCTGTTCTTACAATATCTAGTCTGTGAAGTTATCACTTGTCTAAATGCTAGAATAAAAAAAATAAATAAATAAAATAAATGCTAGAATACTCCCTCATTTACATAAGTTTATTTTGGTATCTTATTTTTTTTTAATTCCTTAAGGTATGACATCCATAATTAACTTCAGTCCTGCAGATAAATCTGCATATATCTACTTCTCATTGGTGACCTGGGTGTAACATGGTTATATGAATTAGAAACCCATGCCATGTTTCTAATTACATCTATAAACATCCCTGAGAATTAAGAAATCCCCCAGGTTCAAGGCACTCTGGAGTCTGGTTTGTCCAAATGACACAGAATTCATCTAGCATATATCATAACATCAAATAACAGCCTAACAAATACATGTTTAGTTCTAACTTTTACAAAACAGTTTTATCATCATTATTACCATCATAAAAATCAATGGTATAAAAAAAGAAAACAATTCTAAAGAGAACAAATTTAAAACTCCACCATTCATATCACCACTGTATGTCTGTAGTTGAAGCAAATATTCTAAATTATACTTGTTTATAATAAAAGATATATACATTTCATTTTTAATTAATTTTTGACTAATTATAAATTTTAATTTAAAATATAGGGATATATAGTATATGCATTTTGAAACATTAGATAGTAGAAGTACATATGTCTTAATAATTTGTATAATTTTCTGTATATTTTACAAATATATTATATATATATGCACATATATGTGACTCTTATTATAGGTGTTTTTAATAATGCCCAATATAATAAAATTCAGTTTACCATAGACTTGCAGACATATATATCATATGACTCTCATAGTAATTTTGTGAGAGAGGCAAAAGACATGATTTTATCTTTATGATACAGCAAAGAAACAAGGACTCCAAAAACCCAACAGGTATAGTCCCACAGAATTTAGGTATCATTCAAAATGCTGGAACTGGGTTCAGTTAAGAGTATCTCAAGGCAATATATAATGCTGTTGTTAAATTTTATGGAAACTCAAACTTAGTAAAATTAAAAATAACCTTAAAATGACTAGAAATGAAGGAACATCTTAAACTGATTTGTCATGGGAATGGGAATTTTGCCTCCTGTCACTGTAATCTTACAGTTAGAATCCCAGGAATCCTGACCTCTCTGGAAGATGATTTTGAGATTACCCTGGTATCTAGTGACCATTTTAAATACAAAATATTTTTAATCATCATTTATTCCTTCAACAGATATGTCTTGGCTGCCTGTCAGGTGTAAGACATATTTTTATTTGACCTAAGGAATGTATCTTTATATTATCTCACCAGTTATTTTGTAGTTTTGAATCACAAAATCTAGCAAAACTAAAAAGAGTAGACTTATCTGGTGTTTCAAAACCTACCTTTTCTTTTGTATCTTTTATTTTTCCAAATACATCTAACCCTGTTTAATTGAGCACAGTTACTTGCAGGACTCCTTTCTGGTTATCTTGGACTGATTTAGCGATATTGATTAACTGACGACAGGTTTTTTATGCTGATTAGCAGACATTCTGGTGGAATAAATATCTTAAATCTGTGTTATGAATGACTGACATTATGATTTTAATATACCCCAAACAATGTAATGAATTCTAACTAGTCTTTCGGAATCAGCTAGTTACCTGTGTCTGGTTGCAGGGTACTAATCCAGCATCAACTGTGTATGCCCTCCTCTTGGTTCTTTCAGTCTTTGGCCTGACTCTAGCTTCTGTAAACCCAGAATTTCATTTAAGTGACAGATAATGTAATTCATTTAATTTCAGCAAAAACGTATTCTTTGACGGCTTTGCTTCTCGAATGTTTTAACTTTAGCCAAATGAGATTGTGATTTGGAAAAAAAGATTATTACTTAAGAAATTTCCATCGGATAAACAGCTTTCTGAAAGTGAGAGAATTATTTTGGGAAGTTCCTTTATGTCCTCTAGTCTAACCTCACTATTTTTACTGTGCTGAGGAAGTAACTTTCTCTAGTAGATAGAACAAGTTCATGCAAGTCCCACAAAGTGTGCAGTAAGCCCCCATCCATGAATTATTTATGAAGAAACCCAGCCCTCCATGCTTTTTCAGTCTATTTCAGCCCTAATTTGCTTAAGATATCTTTTTATTCCTGTCTTTGAAAAAATGTTGCTAAAATCAAATGAAACACAGGAAAACAGTTAAATTATTTATATTTTTGTATGATCATCAATCTTTGAAACTATCATGACAAGTAAATCAGTAGCATAAGATATTAAACCAAGCATATATGAGATGTAAGACACCTTTGAAAAGCTAATGAAAAAAGAGAGAGATTTTGATCTGGATATTTGTATTATAAATTTCCCTGACATGATTGAAAGTCAACTTTTGTCTTTTTTCTGCTTCATCGGGAAGTGATCTAAGGAAATAGCCTCCAAATAACAGCTTGCCAATAATTTGAAATATATTTTATAAGTCCTATAAATACAAGTTGTATTATCTCATTGATATTGAACTTAAAGACAGGCTGCTCACCATGTCCAGTTTAAGCTTAATCTTTAGCCCATTATTCCTAAAGAATTTACAATTTGAAATCAATAAATTGAGCCAAAGACATTTAGGAGATATTTATTTTTTAATTTTGATTTACTATCTTGAAGTATATAAAAATATCGACTAAAAGAATGTAATAGTATGTAAAGCAGACTGCTAAATCTAAATATTTCTATGTGCAAAGAAAATTTGAAGCAGTTTTTTTTGTTCTAGTAGAGGGTTCTAAAGATGTTTGCTATTATTTTAAGAAAATGAATTTTCGGGACGCCTGGGTGGCTCAGTTGGTTGGACGACTGCCTTCGGCTCAGGTCATGATCCCGGAATCCCGGGATCGAGTCCCACATCAGGCTCCCAGCTCCATGGGGAGTCTGCTTCTCCCTCTGACCTTCTCCTAGCTCATGCTCTCTCTCACTGTCTCTCTCTCAAATAAATAAATAAAATCTTTAAAAAAAAAAAAAAGAAAATGAATTTTCAAACTTTATTATAAACACAATTTCTAAAATTAACCTCACTTAAGATTTATATTTCACTTTCCCATTAAATTCCGTTAATTTCTCATCAAAATACAAAAAGATTTTCAGTAGCAAGTTCAAAATTCTAAATAAAAGTGTAATAGACGTCAAGCAAAGGGAACCTTGAAAACTTCTTTGTCCTGAACATTTTTAACAAAATGATTTAAAATTTCCTGCAGATAATTTTTTGGATTGCAAAGAAGAGATTTTATGTATTCAGGTTTCCATTTGTATTCCTCATGACTTTTGTATGACTAGGAAAATGAATGATGATAGACTCGTTATCAGTATTTAAAAGAGCAGCTTTTTTGGGACAAAAGACATCCATATCCCCAAATTATAAGGAAAGTACAAGTTATTGTAAGCTTATAATTTATTTTTATCATTTATTTTACTATTTATTTTTAAGGTTTTATTTGTTTATGGTATTTATTTTTATGTAAGGTTTTTAAATTTATGCTATTAGGATATCATAATATCATGTATGAGCCATAATAAAATCAAGATTCTCAGAAGTTCAGGGTAAACTATAGGACTAGATTCCCAGAATAGGGCATAACTTAGGATCAAGAGATGTTTTAGGATCCAGAAAGCAATAGTCTACAAGCCACCTCCTTCCCTGTAAATAATTGGTTGTTCCTGTCCATAATGACAAATCACAACATTCTCTTAATCTTCATGTCTCCAGTGACCCAGTCAAAAAATCAGTGACGACTATGTCTTGTATCCACAAATATACCTACATTCTAATTAAATATACATTCACATTTTACAAGGATGTAGCTCTATGTAACCTCATAAAAAGAACACAACTATGGAATCAGCACCCAGATCAAGAAACAGATTATTTCTCTTCTGTATATATTTTGGATTATGCTTACTCAAACTATTTGTCTTGGTCTACCTTCTAACACATTTGGTACTTACTCCTTTATGAGCTCTATTTCAAAATTTTCTTTGAGTTTCTATTCCTGGCACTAACTATTTGACCATGTCTATATCACATTAGTGAATTTCTAGTAGAGAAAACTTACTGGTCACAGTGATTCATCAGCAACCTTCTTAGGCAGGATTATTATAAAATATTTTATTCATTAGAAATTCCAGCCATTGCCATGGCCCGTGTTAGATGCTAGAATTACACTTCATTTACTCACAAAGCATGCAGTGTAGTTTCAGATATTCCTTAAAATATAATTACATAAATGTTCAATTACTTAGTATTCTTAGAAATGCTATAAAGGAGAGCACAGTTGCAAATGAATTTAAACTGGAGTATTTAACCTAATCTGGGGAGCCAAGAAAATACTACAAAAGGAAAATAACATTTAAGCAGAGATGTGAGGGGTCAATAGATTTCAGCTACAAACATCTCTACATGTGTCTATTTACATGTCTGTGGGTCTTTGTGCATGTTTGGGGGTTGTGAGAGTGGGATGCAATCAGAGATTATTCATTTATTCACTCCTCCCCCCAAAAATAAATCTATTATAGCCAAAACATATAAAGAGATTATGTAGTGGTAAAATATGAGGGCTATACAATAGAAAAGGGTAGATGAAGTGGGTCTAAAACCTGCTTGAGGATTTGGGACTATGTAATCCGAGAGTGCATTAGATGCTGAAATCATGGAATCTAATCAGGATAGTAAAGTGCTCCTTTGTCACTTTTTTGAAATACTTGATTGGAATTTTGATTTCTATTATTTTTTTTAAAGATTTTATTTATTTGACAAAGAGAGACACAGTGAGAGAGGGAACACAAGCAGAGGCAGTGGGAGAGGGAGAAGCTGGCTTCCCGTGGAGCAGGGAGCCCAACACGGGGCTCGATTCCAGGACCCTGGGATCACGACCCGGGATGAAGGCAGATGCCTAATGACTGAGCCACCCAGGCACCCCTCGATTTCTATTATATTTGGAAATAATTATATATACATGTATGTGCTTGACTATTGTGTGTTATCTTTTATGTTTAAATTTCATGAAGGACATTTGTACTTTGCTTAGCGCTAGATACTCCAGAATTTGGGAACGAAAAAATACTCAGACATTCTTGGAAAAAAGTGAAAATGATAATGATACTCTTCTGATTAGATGCTAGTGAAGTAATTAACAAGTAGGTTTTTTCCCCAGAATCACTAACTAGCATGGGTAGACATCTGGCTAGAGGCCAGGCTTGGAATAATGTTTACAATTTTTTGCAGAATGTGATTGAGAAATTGCCAATTCTTTATGAAAGTAAGGGGTGATTTTAAAAGATTTGGAAGCATAGATCACCCCCCCCACACACACACACACACACACTCTCTCTCTCTCTCTCTCTCTCTCTCTTCCAGGAAGGAGAAAATGGCATAATTTAGAATAAACCCAAATTATTTTACAATAATTAACAAGACCTTACATAAGGGATTGCAGATCTGGTGCCCCATGAGCTGAGTTTGGTATGAGGATACTTTGGTTTGGGGTTGTTGTTTTGGTTTTGGTTTTGGTTTTTGAGGGGTAGGTAGTGTTTGAATCTTTCAGCTAGTCCCATATTTTTTGTTGTTTTTCATAGACTTTAAATGCCTAATTTAGGCAGAGTATGAAATCTTTAGCTTACAAGAAAAATTTTCCTATTGTCTTTTGGAAGCTTTATACATTTAGTTCCCTAATTTGTATGAGGAGGTATTTAAATAAACTCCTACATAAGACTTAAGTCCTGTCATAAGATTCTTGCAATTAATTATACAACATTCTTCCTCTCACTCTGACTCTAAGCTGTGCTTGACTCCTTTCTGTTCCTTGTCATCTTCAGGTGTTTTCCCACCTGCAGGTCTTCAGACCTGATTTACCTCTGCATGGAAACAGTTTTCCTTAGCTCTTCTCAAGTATAACTCCTTTTTTAAAAGATTTTATTTATTTATTTGACAATGCTTGTGTTTGTGCACAAGCAGGGAGAACAGCAGACAGAGGGAGGGGGAGAAGCAGGCTCCCCACCAAGGAGAGAGCCCAATTCAGAGCTCAATCCCAGACCCCGGGAACATGACCTCAGCCCAAGGCAGAGGCTTTACTAACTGAGCCACCCACCCAAGTGCCCCTAGGATAATTCATTTTCATCCTTTAAGTCTCTGAGCAAATATAGCTCCCTGCCACAACTAGTCCAATGTATCAATCTGTTTATTTCATGTGGAGTACTTTTCCCAATATTTTTAATAATTGTTTACTTATATATTCTGTTCCTTCTCTTATGAGAATGTGGTTAGTTATAGTCAGGGCTTTACTTGGCTTATTTACTCTCACAAATTAGATCACTTCTGGTCATAGTGGGTACTGAAATAATTTAATTATTCAATATATAAAAGAATATTAGATTTGGATTGTAGCACTGGAAAGGAAGAAAGATTAAGTCAACTGTGTTTTGTGAATGATTACATTTGGCTAGTAAAAGAGAGACATGTCTGTTATTTTTTCTGCCAACCTACCTCAAAGCACATTTGCCATGGTATAGACTGTATTTCCTGGAAAGATGTTTATTCCTGCACAAATCAACTGGATACAGAATAGAGATCACATAGAAAAGAAGTCATAGATATGCTCTCTACATGTCAGAGAAGATTGCAATGCAAGAGACTATTAGTGTGGCAGGCTCTGAGATTGTTGTGTCCAATGTAAATAAATCCCTTTACCAGTGAGGGATTGTGACTCACAGGATAAACTGTGAAGGGCACCGTAAACCACAGAGCATTCTTTGAGGAATAACTAAACTGCCTCATTGGCCATAATTAGCCTGTTAGTCTAAGGCTAACTTATTAATACAATCATGATTATCATTCATTGTGTTTTACTTAAGAGAAATTAATGAGATAAAAAAGTAACCAAATATGAATTGAGCTGGGTTGTATGTACATCATTGTAAGAAGTTCTGTGAAGTATAAAAGCATCATAAATTAGATCCCTTATCCTTAAAAGGAATTTGTCTGCCTTTATTGATGTAATCTATATAAAATGAAACCCCAGTAGGATATGCATATATAGGCATCTACATTTCAGAAAATGAATGTTAGAGAAGTTTAGAAGGCACTATGATATCCAGCTGTGAAAATTAAAACATAGATAATTTTTTTAAAAGATTTTATTTATTTATTTAACAGACAGAGATCAGAAGTAGGCAGAGAGGCAGGCAGAGATAGAGGGGGGAAACAGACTCCCCACCGAGCAGAAAGCCCGATGTGGGGCTCGATCCCAGGACCCTGGGATCATGACCTGAACCAAAGGCAGAGGCTCAACTCACTGAGCCACCCAAGCGCCCCAAAACATAGATAATTTTTGTAAGTTGACAATTAAATGAACTAAGACATGTAAAGTACTTCAGATAGTTCTGGGACATGCATGCTTTGACAGAATTAGCTCTTATGATTATGACATATATACATATATATAATCTTATGATTGTTACGTATGTTATATGATTATTACCATTAGCAGTGGACCATGATGAGTACTTTGTATAGGTTAGCTCATTTGATTTCCTTTCCCTGGAACTCTTAAAGAACTAACTGTATTATTATTATTATGATTTTCAGGGATGAATAAATGATGGTCTGGATATTTAGTAAAGTAGAAGCAGCATTGGACATGAATGGGCTTTGACTCAAATTACCCAGATTTGTTATCACAAAACATTTCTGACAGGACAGTGTAAAACAAACCATTTCATTTTTAAATTGAGTTTTAAATTAAGGAGAACAAAGAAGTTCAGGCTTTCCAAGAAAACACACTGATAAAAGACCAAGCAAAATAAACATTGTAAAGTCAGTATGGGAGACATCGGGTAGTTTTTTCTTATTAGAGTATATGGTTTATATTGAATAAAAGTAGAAAATAATGCTAGGATATGAAGCTGTGGCCAACTTGTGGAAGTCTTAGAATCAAAGTGAGGAATTATGACGAATGCTTTTGTGTATTTTATATATAGAACTCTTTAAACATGATTTTTTTGTTTTAAATTTCATTTTTGTTGTCAATCCTATTTGAAAGAAGGATATTCAGGTATTTTTACTATTTGGTGATATTATACAGTATTGCTCCTAAGTTAGAAGTTGTGAAGTATCTGCAAAACTACCTTACTTGCAAGCTAACAAGTCAGCCTGCTGTAGTTCCACATACATATGCTAACAGAAAAATAAAAGAACCCTGGGTCAAAATACTTTGTTATTCACAGAGTAAAGGAAGAGCAAGATCACTACCTTGTGTTGGTTTTCAACACTCAAACACTCAAAGCACACAGAGCATCATAAGGAGGGCTGTATATTTAACAAGTAGTGCATTGCACCACAAGAAAAGAATGCCAAAATTAGGAGACTCTGCAGTCTCATTGGGCTGCAGATCTTTAGAAAGAAAGATTATTTGTTTCCCTGAAATGTCAACAGGTTTTCTCCAGGGGACATGTGGAGGATGTCTCTGGACTTATGGCCCTAGAATGTAAGCAAATGTGCCTAGGAAGGTACTTGTAGTCAAACTGTTAAGTTATTAAACAAAAAGTAGAAAGAAATAACCCTAAACAACCTTGTCAGAGGAAATACTTCTCCTTAGTCATTCCCTGAATCCTAAAATTTTTAATAGTGTCATTATATGTATGTGTTGCCCAATATTCAAAGTCCTTGAATGAGGGTACACATAGACCTATGTTAAATCTTGCTTCTATATCTATATTATAGGTTACTATAATTCTAAAAATATATTTTATTTTATTGTTTTATTTTATGACAATGTAATATAATGAAATCTTAAAGAATATACTCTACCTCTGAGCTGCTGGTCTTCTTATCTTGGGTTCCTATAATTATGCTGAAATTCTTTTTCTTTTCTTTTCTTTTTCTTCTTTTTTACCTGTTTCTAATATGTATATTACTTGAAAGAATATTTTCTTTTCACTTTGAATCTATTATAAAATTAACTTTCATTTCCAAGAATGAAAGCCTAGGTCACTTAGACTAACTTGTCAGATAACAATGATGACTTTTGATTCAATATTAAGAAAAATATTGAAAGCATCATTAAAAGATATTTGAAGAACAGCAACGACAAGATGAAGGATAGAAATAAGTATTTACTTTGGAATGAATTAAAACCATGATTTCAGGAAATTTTCTCTAAAAGAAATTTGTCAATTCTAAAAGTGATGGCTGATAATCATGGAATATCTTTTGAGTCTTTTGAAGTGAAAGAGATAAACCTTGGAGTTCAAAATCAACCAAGTATGTTTAGTCTAGTGCCTTCCCTTACCTCCTTTTAAATGATTATAGCTTTGTAAAACGAAACAATAGTAGCCCAGCTCTAAAGGAACTAAAATCAAGTTTCAATTATCTCAGTCCCCATAATAACTTAAGATGATCTGCTAATAGTCCTTAGTCTCCAGAAGACATAAATACATTCCATATGAAGCTATTAGTTAAGACCTGAGAGAGTCATCATACTTTCCTTATACAATATTCATACCTCAACTAAAAATAGCTGTTTTTTTCTAAGATATGAGAAAAAAAAGAAACAACTAAAATTGAAATAGAGTCTTCTGATAACTGAAGTATGAGAAACTAATATTACTCTAACAATGCTTAGCATGTTCCAACTGATAAAACAGATAAATGTTAAGAAAACGCAAAACTATAAAAAAGAACAGGACTTTTTGGGTTATAAGTTCACATGTAAGGAGCTTGGAAGTCACCACTCCATTCTAACATGTAAAAAGTTAAATGGGCCAAAAGAATCAACAAATTCTTCTCAGATTCATATGAGAGGGGAGGACATAGGCCACACTGCTGCCCCCAAGATTGGAGAGACAGATAGGGGAATATAAGAAGTCACAGTTTAACTGAACAGAATCTCATCAACAGAAACAACCACAGGAACCAGTGCCTTGAATGGCAATGCTCAGTTTGGACAACATTGGGAATTAAAGCTGCAGGGGTGTCCAGTTGGATGGGGAAGTCCCCACAGTATTGTGAGCTTTACTTTTAGGAGTTCTACTAGGCATCCCACAGTGAACACTGTGGGGAAAGCCCTTAG
Organism: Lutra lutra; assembly: GCF_902655055.1. NCBI lineage: Eukaryota > Metazoa > Chordata > Mammalia > Carnivora > Mustelidae > Lutra > Lutra lutra. The sequence goes on from NC_062281.1 coordinate 28,256,851, forward strand.
GGCTTCCAGCCAGGGAGGAGAAAAGAAACCATTTTGAAACACATCAGAATACCTCTGTTCTTAATAAGGCCAGCCCTCAGGGAAAACCAGCTAACCAGAGCCTAAACCTGGGGAGTTATTAGAACTACCTGATCTGGGGAAGGGAATTACCCAACTTCAGTCCACTCTAGGCACACATAGATTAACAGTAAATGGATAGAGAAAAATATACCATGCTAACACCAATCAGAAGGAAAAAAGGAGTAGGTATATTTGAATTTCAGAAAGTGCAGACTTCAAAGTAAGCAAATTAATCAGGGATAAAACAAGAACACTAGGGGCACCTGGGTGGCTCAGTGGGTTAAAGCCTTCGCCTTCGGCTCAGGTCATGATCTCAAGGTCCTGGGATAGAGCAGGGCTTCGGGACATAATATCTTTTCTTAAGATATAAGTGCCCATCAATGGAGCATCAAACTACATGAGGCACTGATAGAACTGCAAGGAAAAATAGATGAATTCACCATAGTTGGAGACTTTAACACTTTCTCAGAGAAGGACAGATTCAACAGGCAGAAAATCAGTCTCCTGTAGTTTGGGGCTTGGGCTAGGAAATGGAACTTTTCCATTTGGTGAGGTGGATATTAAGTCTTGCTTTCTCAGAAGTTCTCCCTTTTTTGGCCCAACCATTCATCATGTCTTAAAAGCTCTTGAGTTCCAAGTGGCCTATTCTTGTCTGCTGTGTGTAGTTTCTGAGTATGTGTCTGTGGTCTCTAGCAGCTAGGGACACTTTGTGCACACTGTGACCAGGTCTTTGCTCAGTCTTATTTATGGTACATTCTTAACTCAATATGGGTTTTCAATTTGTGTAGAATAGTTAGAATATTCTATTAAAATTATGAAAAATGAAAAAGAAGTTTTAATTTACATTTTCCTCATGGCATATCATGTAGAGCATCCTCTCATATGCTTCTTTGCCATTTGTATATCTTCTTTGGTGAGGTGATTTTTATAAGGGGAAGCTATGTACATGTGGGAGCAGGAGGTAAATTGGAAATCTCTGTGCCTCTCTCTCAATATGTTGAAAACCTAAAACTGCTCTAAAAAAAAATAATAAAATTTTTTAAAACAAAATTCCAAACAAAGCAAAACAAGTGAAAATGTAAAAATCAAATGGATGATTTGTTAAAAGATTTTACTTATTCATTTGAGAGACAATCGGGGGGCTGGGGGGTGGGGGAGGGTGTGGATGAGGCAGTCTCACCATGAGCAGAGAGCCTATATGGCACTCTATCCCAAGACCTGGAGATTAGTACCTGAGCTGAGGGATGATGCTTAACCATATGAGCCACTCAGGCACCATTCAAATGGATAATTTTTATAGTAGATTTACCACAACTAGAGAAAAACTTGAGCAGAACAAAATGGAGTAGAGAGGGACAAGATGGAAAAAAAAAAAAAGTACGTAAATAGCTATAATGTGTATTAGTTTTGCTAGGGCTGCTACAATAAAAGTCCACACACTGGGTTTCTTAAACAACAGAAATTTATTTCTCACAGTTCTGGAGCCTGGAATTTGAAGATCAAGATGGTGGCTGGTTTGGTTTTTCCTGAGGCCTCTCCTTGCCTGGCAGATTGCCACCTTCTCCCTGTGTCCTCATATAGCCTCTCTTCTGGTGTCTCTTCCTCTTTGTATAAGGCCAGCAGTCATATTGGATAGGGCCACATTTATGACCTCCTTTAACTATAATTTCTTCTTTAAAGGGCCTATCTCCAAAGAGAGTCATATTAAGAATTAAGGCTTCAACATAGGAATTTTGGGGAGACAGTTCATTTCATAACAATATGAAAAGTATAAGAATTAAAAGTATGTAATAGGTAGAATTTAAATAGAATTTATAGAAAGTATATAAGTAGAAGTTAAAGAAAGAAACAAAAGGGCAGAAAAAATGTTGAAAGAAATGGTAGCTAACAATTTTTCCAAACTGAAAAAAAGGAATTAAGTAACAGTTCCAAGAAACATTAAAATACCCAAGCAAAATAAATCAAAGAAAATTCTTCCTAGGTATATCAAATTAAAATACTCAAAAATGAAAAAAAAAAATTGAAAAACCATACAGAGGACAAAAATACATATATTATCTTCGCATGACTAGAAATGATACTGATAGCAGTCTTCTTTATAGAGAAAGTAGACACCAGGAAAAACAAAATGGTAATATAAATATGCTACAGCAAAATAAAAACTCTAGGCCTACTAAAAATATCTTTCAAGAAGTAAGTATAATGCAGACATGCTGTGGCAAACAGAATTTGAGGGACTATATTATCCAGAGACTGATCCAGATGGAAACTCAGAAATTCATCAAGAGTAAATATGTAGAGGGACACCTGGGTGGCTCAGTCATTTAAGCGTCTGTTTTCAGCCTAGGTCATGATTCTAGGGTCCTGGGACTGAGTCTGTCTTCGGGCTTCTTGCTCAGCAGGGAGCCTGCTTCTCCCTCTCCCTCTGCCTGTCACTCCCCCTGTTTATGCTCTCTCTGACAAATAAATAAATAATCTTTAAAAAAAAGTAAATATGTAGATACAAAATGAAGATTGATTTAAAATACGATGTCTGGAGGGTTTTGAAAAAACACTAAAAACTCATGTAGCATATGAGATCTGACAAGTTATATGTATGTAAAATAATCTAATGTTCTTGTATTATCTGGACAGTTTGTAAAAGTAATATTTATATATTAGATTCTTAAAATCAAGGTTGCATATTTAAGTTTATAGTAATCATTTGAAGAATAATAAATGAATATATGTACAAATCCTAATAGAAGGAATACAGACCAATAAAATTAATCAATTAATAGTGAAAAATAGTCACCTTAAAAAAGAAACTAGTACTAAAGTGTGGGATAATTTAAAGTCAAAGAAAAATAATTGTAAGAGGAAATATTTAAACCAATATATCAGATTTTACATTTAATGAAAATGAATTAAATATACTAAAGAATAATATTTGCAGTCTGTAAAAAACATTTCTTTCTAAATCCTCCTTAAGGAAAATATAAACCTAAATATAATTACAGTTATTTTGAAAGTAAAAGGAAGGAAAAAGAAATGCCATGCATATAGATACAAAAGTAGGTTTTTGGAGATTCAAGGAAACCTGCCACAGAATCAAGAGAAACCTGATATTGTGGTATGTTTACATCCAGGGTAAAAAAAAAAAAATGCATTTTTTAGTAACAGAATTTGCAGAAGCTGCTGAGAGGACAAATAGGTGTCAAATTAGCCACTCTGTTTAACCATAAGAAGGTTATTAGCAAGCTGAAGGATAGCTGCTTTGGCAGATTATTGGATGGGAATTCAAATTGCTGTGAGTTGTGGAGTAAACAGGATGGATTTAGGAGTGGGAATGGGAGAGAGCAATGTGTTAATTGAGGTACATGTTTGGTCTTAAAAGGGCTATCCTTAGGATAAACAAAGGTATTGTGAGTTTGAGGACTTGTTTGTAGGAAGATGAGGATACTCCCATGGTATTTTTTTTTTTTTTCTGTTTTCTCTGAGAGATATTTTAGGATACTGAAATTCCTTATTGAAGAGTTAGTGTCATCCAAATGAGGAGCACATCAGTGAAATGTGAAATTTTAATATGTATTTTAACTGTATATTACTCCTTGTATTTATTTTCAAATTGTCCCTTTCCATCTGATTTTGTATGTATCTTTTAGGTATTTTGTTCCAACTATTACATGTCTACAAGAGTGGCTACTGGCAAATTAGAGCCTTATACTCGTTGTCTTAATATTAGTGTCACAGAGCAGAACAGTGTCCCACTGGACCCGAAGATGGACCTTGGTGAAAGTAAAAAAACAACACATAAAAATAGACCCAGAGTGAAAAGCAAGAACAGATTTGAAGAAGAAACCAAAAGTCAACTAGTCATTATTGGGAAAGAGGATAGCAAAATCAGAAATTTAAAGGGGATATATTTTGAGAGGAGAAAGTCTTACATTGTCATGGTTATCATTAAAGAATGTGACAAATCCCTTCACAGTCACTGTAGCCAGTGAACTGGAATTGCACACAACTTGACACACTATTTTTTTTTAATTTTATTAATTTATTTGACAGACAGAAATCACAAGTAGGCAGAGAGACAGGCAGAGAGAGAGGAAGAGAAGCAGGCTCCTGGCCAAGCAGAGAGCCCGATGCGGGGCTCGATCCCAGGACCCTGGGATCATGACCTGAGCCGAAGGCAGAGGCTTTAACCCAGTGAGCCACCCAGGTGCCCCTTGACACACTATTCTATGTTTGAGTTGTCTCCTAAAACCACATATTAAACTATGGGACAAATTTGGGCCTACATACATTGCATTTTTATTTTTAAATGCCAACACATTCATCTAATACTCTTTGTCTTAGAGAAGATAAGAAAGTATTTTAACAAATTATAAGAAAAGATGTAAGCATTAATAATGATATATATGCAATATGTACACATTATATGTACATGTGTATATGTAAATATGTCTATGTAAGTTTGTATATGTACATATTAAATATATATAAGCATTTTTTATATATAGGCATAAGTGTGGGTGCATCTGTGTGTGTGTATATATATATATAATACATATATAATTATATATATACATACATACAATTCTGAAAGAAAGAAAACTTGTGAGTGGATAAAAATAATATATTTTCACCCATAATTATAGTTTGAAGATAAACTCGTCATACCAGGAAAAATATTATAAATATATTGATCAGATAATCATCATTTCTTTCTAGAGAAATACATACCATTTAGTTTATTGTTAGAAAATCTGATAATTTCTAATTTATAGTGCATAAAATTTTATACAAAAAGCTCTTGATTTCACATTGCTTACTCATTCTGTTTGTTCATTTGTTTGTTTAACATCATAGGGTTCTTCATCCTCTTTTTGTTGCTTTTGGCTTTGAATTATTGCTTGGTAGAGCTTACCACCTACCCAGGCACCTTATGAAGAAAGCCTGTATCTTAGAGCTCTGCTATGTTTAGCTAAAAATTTTCCCTCAAATCTCTTCCAATTGCATCTTGAATGCACTCAAAGTGTGATTGATTATTTTGACAGTTTTATTTTGTTGTACTTGTAGAAAGTTATCTATTTCTGAGATTTCCCACTTCCATTTCTATTTCTACTTAATGATTTGATGTATAGCATCTCTTTGACCTATAGCTAAAACATACTTTATCACTAATTCTCAGTTGAGCTTTTCATATATCAAGGGTGGTCTTAGAGATTTTCTTACCTATGGATTTCTAATCACAGAAGCTAAGGGAAGGGCTTCCATTAAAATAATTTATTTCAGGCAATAATCCCAATGAAAATGATAGTGAAACTGGGGGAAGTGAAATGGCTGAAGCAAAAGCAAATCGTAGGTTGTACTGTTAATCTAGTGAACACAAGGAGCAATCGGAATTTATGCTCCTTAAGACTACCTGAGGACCATGCTACACGTATCTCAGAAATGTCTGCCGGATACACGGAAGAGAATATTTGCTACTGACTCTCATCTCCCATTGGTCAGTGGTTGTTTCCAGGGTTTTAATACCCTTGCATTTCCAGATTTGATAAAAATGGCTCCTTGAAATATATACTTGTGAGTCACACAGTGGCAGTGGCATGTATATTACTTACAGAAAGCTGAATATAATGTGTAGCTGAAGCAAGGGTCAGTCAGACTACCCTCTCTGGCAACAAGTTGGCCCAAAATGGGGGCTCTAAAATGTGAGATAGATTATTAATTATCTAGCTTTTTTTTTGTCATTCAGATATATTCACTTACTACATTAAATCCATCCTATTAAAAATCTACAATGTGGGTATTTGGTGGCAATCTATGAAATATGCATAATACAGGACATTTAATAGTTGAAACTACATTTTACTGGTGCTGTTTACTCTGCTATCTATCCATATTGACATTGATATTTAGTGTATCATTCATTCTAGAGATCTTCAACCTTTATTAGCATTATGGTTCTTCCCTGATGGGACTCTCTAAAACTTGATCTCAAAAAAGACAAACTGCTGGGGCGCCTGGGTGGCTCAGTGGGTTGAGCCTCTGCCTTCCGCTTGGGTCATAGTCTCAAGGGTCCTGGGATCGAGCCCCGCATCGGGCTCTCTGCTCAGCAGGGAGCCTGCTTCCCTTCCTCTCTCTCTCTGCCTGCCTCTCTGCCTACTTGTGATCTCTCTCTCTGAAATAAATAAATAAAATCTTAAAAAAAAAAAAAAAGACAAACTACTGAATTACTTTACCTTTGTCACACTGTCTTTGAAGTAACTACCCATTCATGGTTATCATTGGAGATGAATTATTAAAAGATATCCTTTTGCATCCTGCTTCCAGAATACTCTTTCCATCATCATAGTATAGCAGCATGATGGTAATAAAAGTCGATTAACAGCACCAATATAGTAACATCTAACTTTACTTGTTAGTTCACAATCATGAGAAACCACAAAAGGTATTATAGCTTCAGATTAAGTGGAAAAATTACTGATACCCAACAAGAAGCATTCTTAACCCCCCAAAACCAGGTGTTTTTTTTTTTTTTATTCATCACAGCCCAATGTTGTGGAAATGAGAGCACAAATTCCTAAGTGTTCGTTGGAAATAATACAAAGAGTGCTAATTCTATCCTTGCTTCTTGGTTTCTGGACCTATAGCTTCTACATTTTGGGGACTCTGAACCAGATATTAATCATCATTTCAGTAAATATAACATAAGTTTGAAAAGAGTAACTAAATTCTCATATTATCATCATTATGCTAGCACCATACCAAAAGACTACGCCAATATTTTATCACATTGGTAGCTTATTGATGTAGGATATCTATCTCTCTCACTCACTCTTTTTCAGATCTCTCTCTCTACCTACTTATCTATTGATATTCATATTCTACATATATCTTGTTATATCTAAAATAATAAATATATACATATATATGAGTAATATATATAATTTATAATTCTTATATGTATTATACATTATGTAGTAAAATACGTATGTGTTTTGTGTGTGTGTGTTTGGAGCTACTACAGTTGCTGCTTTATTTATCGTTCTTCTCTGCAGAACTGAGGACCTGAGTTATCAGGTGCATCTAACAAACCAGAATATGCTCTTTCGTGAGTTAGTGTTTACCCATTCTATCACTTCCATTTGTGATTAAAGTTTATGAAAGGTCAGTTGAAGAATATTTGTCATGAATCTTGGCATCCATAGTCCTTGTGATGTGTTATATCTGTATCTGTATCATCTTAGTTCTACCTGTGTCATCTATAGCTATATCATCTATTTATCCATCTCTATATATTAACTACATACATGTATGTTAGAATGTATATATGTATATAAAGATATGTATGTTAGAATGTATAAATGCATATATATAAACGTGTATATATGTATGTTAGAATGTATTTATGTATGCATGTTAGAAATAGTTGTTGCTCTGGTTCTTTATCCATTGCTACAAATTTGGTTCTTAGTTCTGAAAGGCTCTCATGTAAAATCTCTTATCAGAAAACCAGACCTTAGTTAGGGTTGCAGTACTTGTGGTGGCAGTGGTACTCTGGACAGAGAGGGCAAAATAATTTCTGAAAGAGAAAATAATTCCCAGAAAGATAAACCTCTGTCATCTCCAGGATGGATGTATTCCAAAATAATTTTGTGGAACTGAATGTTGGGTTTATTAAAGAATAGCACCACATTGAAGGTTTAACTGCTGGCAGTTTGGCAATCAAGAGTGGCAAGATAAACCAGCATTAGTGAAAAGGACAACATGCAGTGAAATCTGTGTAGCTTCTATCCCTACCTCTTTGTTCTCTGTGTTTGTAGAATTTTGATTTAATTATTGGATTACCCAAGGATAGAGTCTAGTTAATGTCTCCAGGGAAGGTCTTTCTGTCTACCTTGTAGTTGAGTGGTGGTTCTGAATTTATTATTCTCTGTTAGCATTGAGGTAAGATGTGCATGCTTTCTGCCAATTAAATAGATCCATCTGCATACCTCTTTTCCAAACATGCTTGTTGCTCATCATTTAATCTTTGTCTTTTCAGCTTCCAACAAACCTGCCACATCATTTGACACTTCCCTTCAAGTCTGTGTATGTCTATACTTCAAGCAACTTCTTTCTTCATACAAAGTAAGTGACTAAAAGTGTTAGTTAAAGGCTTGGGGGAGGTTTTCCTTTCACCACTCTCCTTCTACGTTACCCTTAAGTGTAGTTATAGTGTGAATGTAGTCTGTTTTTGTGAGTACGAACATATGGAACCAATCTATCTATGAGCCAACTCAAGATTTTTTTTTTCCCTCTTCTTGTTGTACATAAGGAATTTTAAATGAGTAAGTAGATGTAGACTGAGAAATGTTGGGGTCCCTGAGGTAGATGAATTGTGGACTCTGGTATACACATTAATGCAATTTATTTGTGCCCTCTAAACTTTCTCAGGACAAAGGAGATGTAATATCTTCATTATAAAAGAGATTGCTGCTAAGCCTACTTGACCTTATGTGTGGGTAGTTCACATTTTGTATTCCACAGCCTTCAAAAGTTTGAGGACATTGTTTCTTGTTCTTTTAGTGTCATATTTAAGAATCTACTGCTAAATCACAAAAGCACAGAGAAAACAACAAATTTGGAGACTTAATACTCAAATTTTAATCAATATAATACACTGCATTAATAGAATGAGTAATAAAAGCCACATGTTCATCTCAAACAATACAGAAAAAGCTTTGACAAAACCAGCACTGTCATGATAAACACACCTAATAAACTGGAATAGAAAGTGATTTCCTCAGCCTGATAAAAGTTAAGAAAATCCCTTAACTAGCATCCTGCTCAATATTGAAAAACTGAAAGTCTTCCCTCTAGGTTTAAGAAACTTTCAGTTTTTCAACATTGAGCCAGATGCTACCTGAGGGTTTTTCTTAACTATAGAGAGCAAAGTGAGGTTTGCTAGAGGGGTAAGGGGTGGGAGGATAGGGAAATTGGGCGATGGGCATTAAGGAGGGCATTTGATATAATGAGCACTGGTATTATATGCAGCTGGTAAATCAGTAAATACTGCCCTGAAATTAATAATACACTCTATGTTAACTAACTTGAATTTAAACAAAAACAAAACAAAACAAAATAAAAAGGGTTACATATAAGGTCAGTTAGAAGAGGATGCAACTCTTGATCTTGGGGTCATGAGATTAAGCCCCACATTAGACGTAGAGATTACTTACAAAAAAAAAAAAGACAAAAACCAAAATAGCTATATTCATTATAGAAAAAGAAGACTTTAGAATTAGGAAGCTTACTAGAGATAAAGAGCATTACATAATGATAAATTTTAATTTTTCAGCAAGGTGAGAAAACCCTAAACATTTATGCATCTTACAAGAGAGTATCAATATACATGTAATAGAAATTGATCAAATAATGAGACAAAATAGTTAAATGCACTATTATCCAATAATATAATATATAATATTACATTATTATTATAGTATTTGAGAGTTTACTACCTTATATCACTCTAAGTAATAACATAATATTATCATTAATTCATTAAAGTAACCATTTGAGTTACATATTATTGATTGATATCTTCAGTTTACAGATAGTTAGAGAGAACCAATGAGAGCTTAAGTAGTAGGTCCCAGTCAGGTAGCTAGCAAGTCACGCAAGATGTGTTAGCATCAGACTGCTATGGAAGAAATTATCTAGAAAAAACTCCTTAGGTAAAAATGATATAATTGAAAGACTGCCTAGCCTTGATCAGTGGCTCTCGAGTTGTAGAGAGGGCTTGTTTGATAACCTTACAAGAAATAAGATTACCTTGAGGAGTAAGTGTTATACATATACATATATCCCTCACATTTTTGAACATGGATAAATTTTGGAACATGGCATGAGTTCTGTTAGGCAATTCATGAAAAAGTGTTCATTTGAGTATGTGTGCATGTGGGGTTTTGTTCAGTTTTGTTTACTTGACTGTTAAAGGCTCTGGCAGCATGTGTAAATATGGAGGAGGTAATAGGACTACAGAGCTAAGGTGCGGGGTCACCAACTTTCCCCACCTGTTTCTAAATTTATGGAAGAAATTAACTTTTTCTTTTAAAGATTTTATTTATTTATTTGACAGAGAGATATCCCAAGTAGGCAGAGAGGCACGCAGAGAGAGAGAGAGAGGAAGACGCAAGCTCCCTGCCAAGCAGAGAGCCTGATGCAGAACTTGATCCCAGGACTCTGAGATCATGACCTGAGCCGAAGGCAGAGGCTTAACCCACTGAGCCACCCAGGCGCCCCAGAAATTAACTTTTTAGAAGAGAAAAATAAAAGTAGAGGGCTATGGCCAGCATTTTGTAGGAAAACAACACTTAGGAAGGGAAGGGAACTATGTGAAAATAGTATGGCCAAAAAAGAGGGGGATGGCCTGTAAAGTTTAGAACTGGAAGCCACAGAAAGACAGACTTTGAGGACAGAGTGAAAGGGTATCTACAGTCAAGGCTGCAGAGACGGAGAAAGCAAGAACAGGAAATAACTGTTACCTTGGCTTTTAGCACTCCCAGTCCTCCAGAGTTAAGGAAAGAATGCAGGAAGAATCCTGTGAGAAAGTTCAAACAATATAAGCTACTATTTTGAGAAAACAGACTGAGAAAGGGAAGAGAAAATTCAGCACCTGAAAGGAGGCACAGATTAGAGCAACTTCGGCCTATTGACTTTATAATAGAAGGTTGGTGATTGTTATATAACTCATTCTAGGTCCCCATCATAATTTATGTAAACATTATCAAAATGGGGAGGGAAAATTTCATATTCAGCACAATACTGGCAATATGAAAAGACTGCAAATTAGCCATAGCTGAATGTTAAGGAAATATTTAACTCAGCTGACCTTTGAGAAAGAAACAAAGGAACCCTACCTCCCTTTTTATTCCTGCCAAGTGGAATGCTGGAGCTTTTATGATACTTAAAAGAGTCTCTTCTACCAGAAACAATGACATTGCTTAAGTGACTGAAGCTATTGAATGAATTTCTAAGGCTTTCTTATGTAGGCACATCAAGGGGAAGCATGTAAAATTACATTATAGTAATACAGAATTGTAATCTTTGTAGAACCACAAAGGAAAAGAGAATGGTTATATTACAAATTGGTTCCACCTCTTTGAGCCTAAGAACTGGTTTAAAGTGCTTTATTTACAAACACTTCAAATTTGTATTCTTAATCTTTTATGAATTCAGTGACTAGAAAAGTCATTAAAGTCATTATATTTAGATTCTGATGTTTGCTATCACATTACAGTTTATACTTTCTAAACATTATCAGCATTACTTATTTCTACTTGAATATTGATAACATAGCTTTAAATAATATTTACTTCTGAAGGTATTGTTAAATATATCTGTGCATTGGTAGACACAGAACATACTAAAGTGTCCAGTAAGAGTAGAATATTTAAAAGTTTTCTCTATTAAGTAAAACTCCATATATTTCTGAGTATTTATCTAAAAGAATTAAAAATGAAATCCCAAAGAGATATTAGCATACCCATGCTCATTGCAGCACTGTTCACAAAAGCTAAGATGTAGAAATAACCTAAATGTCCATCAACGGATGAATGTGTGTGTGTGTGTGTGTGTATACACATTCATGTATACACATATATATGTATATACATAAATGTATATATATACACACACATATATATGTGTGTATATATATATGGATAATATTCAGTCTTAAAAAGGAAGGAAATTTCACCATATGTGAAATCATGGGTGAACTTGGAAGACATTATTCTAAGTGAGATAAGCCAGTCACAGAAGTACAAACAATATGATTCTATTTATATGACATACCTAAAATAGTTACATTTATAGAAACAGAGAGTAAGGTGGTGGTTTCCAGGAGTTGGGGTGAGGGAAAAATGGTAGTCACTAATCAGCAGGTATAAAATTTTCATTATGTGGGGTGCCTGAGTAGCTCAATGGGTTAAAATCTCTGCCTTCGGCTCAGGTCATAATCCCAGGGTCCTGGGATCGAGCCCCACATCAGGCTCTCTGCTCAGTGGGGAGCCTGCTTCCCCCCTCTCTCTCTGCCTGCCTCTCTGCCTACTTGTGATCTCTCTCTCTGTCAAATATATAAATAAAATCTTAAAAAATTTTTTTCATTATGTAAGATGAATAAATTCTAGAGTTATGCTATACAACACTGTGCTTACAGATAACAATACTATATTGAACACTTCAAACTCTGTTAAGGGGTGCCTGGGTGGCTCAGTGGGTTAAAGCCTCTGCCTTCCGCTCAGGTCATGATCTCAGGGTCCTGGGATAGAGCCCAGCATCGTGTCTCTGCTCAACAAGGAGCCTGCTTCCCCCTCCCTCTCTCTCTGCCTACTTGTGATCTCTGTGAAATAAATAAAATCTTTAAAAAAAAACCCAAAATCTGTTAAGACAGTAATCTTTTGATAAGTGTCCACACTACAATAAAAATTAAAAAAAAAAAAAAGTTCCCAGGGGTAGGATGAAAATATTTCAAAACCCAATTTCCATTTCCAGTAGAGTATCTCATTATAGGCAAGTTAATTTCAGCCTTCCCCAGAAAATCATTTTGTCTCCAACAAAATCATTAATTCATCATCTCTATTTTATCATACCTTACATATGATCTTACTTTAAATAAGTAAGATGATTACTTTATTGTCCTATACATCACATAGTCATTCATTTTAATATATAATCTCAAATTACCCTGAGAAGATCCCAGGCATGACACTTCTATTACCATCATTTATTCTCATTTTCTTTCAGCACTTTCATAATTTTATGCATATAATTCATGCCCCAATAATCTTGGTGATAAAATAAAAGAAAGAAAAATCCTAATGCCATACTTATTGTTTATGGTACCATCTTTTTTCAAGTGTTCTGGTTCTTAGAAACTTGATCATTAAGGTATATTATTATTAGAGAGTTAAAAGTATATTCTGTTTAATTATCCAGTTTCCCATAACATCCAAATATTTTTTCACTATTGGCATTAACAGTGAGATATAGATATTAATAAGTATATTTATTTTAGTATTGAGTAAATTTATTATATGTTAAGTATGAAACTTTAGGAGAATAAGAACTATAAAATCAACATTCTCTTCCAGAAAATTAAAAAATAATCATCAAACAAAATATAATCACCATGGCATGTTTTTTCATTATTGTTAAATCCAATTAATGGCATTTCTTAATTTATGAATTTCCTTTGATTTAATTTGTCTTGACAAATAGCAATTTATCTGTTTATTTGACAAACATTTATTATGTATAAGATAAAGTACTAGTTACTGTGGAAGACAAACTCAATTCAAGGAAAGATGTTTTCTTGAGTTTAGTAAAAAATAGAATAATTTTACCTAAGTAAGTTTTAAAGAATATGTAATTCACTAAGGAGATGTTTGGAATATAGTCAGCGAAGTAAGAGGAATATAAAACTTCATCTGCCCAAAGAAGCTCTTGACGGTATGTAAGCAGTGAACCCCACATTGCTAAATCCCTAGTCAATACCTGTTTCTCTTCATCATGAACTAAACAGCAACAACTGGCATCTTCAAGGACTTCTGTTGCACTAAACTGTCTTCATTCTCTTCCTAATATGCTGACAGCTCCTTCTTAATTGCCTTTGCTGTTTCCTCTTCATCTTCACAAACTCTGCATTATAGTTTCCTAAGCCTCTGTCCTAGAGTGTCTTTTCTGCAGTATCTCATGTCTTTAAGCCTATGCATGTGTAGAGCACAACCAAAGTTGTAACTCCAGGTAGGACCTCTTGCTGAACTCTAGTTCTGTATACTCAACAATCTTTTAGTTATTTCTCCTTGTATATCTAAAGGCATCTCAGATGTAGCATGTAAGGAACTGCTCTCATGATTTTATTTTGCTCCCCAAACCGGTTCCTCTTCAGTATTTGAAATCTGATTAGTAGATGTTAACTCCCTCCCTTTAGTTGCTCAGAACCACAACCTCAGATACATCTTTGACCTTTCCTGTTCTTTGTTCCTTAACCATATTCAATTCTGTTGTCATTCATTCAAAATATGTTAAAAAAAATTATCCTGTCTTTTTACCATGTTTGTTGTGACACCTCAATCCAAGCCACCATCAGTTCTCAGTGAAATTACTACAATGGTCTTTCTTATGAAAATAATCAAAATATTTTAGCCAGTGAATGAGATAAGAAAATAAACTAAGTATATAAAGATGAAGGAAAAACAGGGCACCTGGGTGGCTCAGTAGGTTAAGCCTCTGCCTTTGGCTTGGGTCATGATCTCAGGGTTCTGGTATCAAACCCCGCATGGGGTTCTCTGCTCATTGGGGAGCCTGCTTCCCCCTCTCTCTCTGACTGCTTCTTTGCCTACTTGTGATCTCTCTCCCTGTCAAATAAATAAATAAAATCTTAAAAAAAAAAAGATTCAAGAAAACAGTAGATAAAATGGTTTTCATTTAAGCTGACACATCCAAGTTGTATTCAATCTTAAGGGATCTACTAAACCTCTTTTCTTCACAAAACAAAATCCTAGAGCTAATTAGCAAGGTGACTAGGGTTACATATATCCTGTTAGTATGCACATTTTTGTATTCTTACAAGAAACAATCCATTACTGAAGAAAGCAATTCAGTTTGAAATAACATCAAGAATTAAAATATACTTTGAAATAAATTGAAAAAATGAAGACGTAACATTTTAAATTAAAACACAATGTTGAGGGGCGCCTGGGTGGCTCAGTGGGTTAAGCCGCTGCCTTCGGCTCGGGTCATGATCTCAGGGTCCTGGGATCGAGTCCTACATCGGGCTCTCTGCTCAGTGGGGAGCCTGCTTCCCTCTCTCTCTCTGCCTGCCTCTCTGTCTACCTGTGATCTCTGTCTGTCAAATAAATAAATAAAATCTTTAAAAAAAAAAAAAAAAACACAATGTTGAGGGCGCCTGGGTGGCTCAGTGGGTTAAGCCGCTGCCTTCGGCTCAGGTCATGATCTCAGGGTCCTGGGATCGAGTCCCACATCGGGCTCTCTGCTCAGCAGGGAGCCTGCTTCCCTCTCTCTCTCTCTCTCTGCCTGCCTCTCTGTCTACTTGTGATCTCTCTCTGTCAAATAAATAAATAAAATCTTAAAAAAAAAAACAAAACAATGTTGAAAGACGTTAAAGAAGATGCAGATACTTGTGGAGTATACTATGTGCATGGATTGGAGGTCTCAATAATTTTAAGGTGCCAGTTCTTCCTAAATATATGTAGAGATTTAAGCAATTATACTATGAAAATCTTGCCAGCCTTTTTTGTAGACACTGACAAGCTGATTTTAAAATTCAAAGAACCTAGAATTAATCAAGAATGGTCTTAAAAGGAACTTATACTATCTGGCTTCAAATATTCCAATAAAGATATGTAAGACATTATGGTGCTGGCATTAGGAAAGGTATATAAAACAAAGGAAGATTAAGAGTCCAGAAATATTTTTGATTTAAGTTCATGAAAAGATGCTCAATATCATTTCTTATTAGGAAAATGCAAAGTAAAAGCACAATCAGATATACCTACATGTCTACTAGAATGGCTAATATTAAAAATAATGACAAAATCATGTATTAGGATGACTAGAAGCTGGAACTTTCCTGTGTCACTGGTGGAAAGGTAAAATAATACAGACATTACAGCAAATGTGATAATACTTATCTCCATGATAAGAAAAAAATTAAAAATCATTTATTTATGGGCGGGTAGTAGAGCAATGCACAGTTACTGTCTTTCCTGAGGATATGCTAACTTTCCAACTCTATCATACTGTAATCTCTATGGACCTTTAACATGTTGCTATTCCACAGAGCATCACATGATTTTACTGTACCAGTAATAGCATACAAATCAGAACTGGTTAACCAGAAGTGACAGTTTTGATGCATGTTCTAGTAAGACCCATGTTTGCAAGGAGATTATAATAGACTCTGCAAAAAGAGGTCTTACCTAGTTGTGACGATTTCAGGAGTTCAATGACCAGTCATATTGAAATATTTCTCTAAGGTGAAAAAGAAAACAAACAAGGTATTTCACTTTACATGCCCTTACTACTAAGACAGACACCGAGTGTTTTCTTTTCCAGATAAGGCATCTCTTCGCACATCATCTGCACCCTTAATTTATCTCTCATTGGCATTTATTAATGCTGTTTCTTCTCTCAACTATTATCTATTTCTTACAAAAAAAGATCATTTAAATAAAGTAAAAAAAAAAATCTTTTTTCCCCATATAAAAATGCAAAAATCTTGAGGAAAACCTATTGGAGTGCCTGGGTGGCTCAGTTGGTTAAACATCTGCCTTCGACTCAGGTCATGATCCCAGGGTCCTAGGATCTAGCTCCAGCTCAGTGGGAAGCCTGCTTCTCAGGCCCTGATTATGCTCTCTCTCTCTCACTCAAATAAATAAAATCTAAAACAAATAAAAATTAAAAAATAAATTGTAATTGTAAATTGTGAATTCCCAAATTTCATAATCTCAGAAGTCTAAATTTGAAACAATAATAGAAATTCAACGAATACCTAGCCTAATACTAGCTTCTTATTACATATAGCTATTCTAACATTGTATAGTGTTGTATATAACGTGGCTATTACACCAACTAACTATTATTATATGCTCATTTTACTCAGTTCCTATACTCCACCCCATGAATATCATGAGTGGAACCATTAGAGCTATATCACTTTATTAAAGTACATATGTCATGCAGTTTAAAAATATATAACTTTCAAAAAATAATATTGTTATTCTTTATATTTTAAGACATTTTAAAACATTGCAAAAAGTATAATTTTTAAGAAGTTTTCAAATGAACTTTCCACTTATTCTAGTCCCCTCTGTGGGTCTTACAAAGTCTGGGCTTCTCAAAAATCTATGTTCCTCTGTATTTATGCATTTTAGAAATATATGTCTCTAGAATACATGAGTCCATGCCCACTTTTCCAGCAGTGTTGACTTTTACTGAAAGTTTGGGAAAAATGCATTATTTTAATATTAAAAATCCACATATATTATTTAAGGTAATTATATCAATGTTAAAATAAAATATGCAACTTCAAATATATTTTACACTTACCAATATTACTTTGAGCTGCAGCCCCAGACCCCAGAGGAACAAGTTCACTCTCCTCATTATACATCTAAAATCAAAGTTTCTTCTTCTTTTTTTTTTTTTTTTAAAGATTTTACTTATTTATTTGAGAGAGAGAGAGTGCATGTGAGAGAGCAAGAGCAGGGAGAGGGGCAGAGAGAGAAGCTAACATCCCCCTGAGCAGGGAACCTGACATGGGGCTCCATTCCAGGGTCCTGGAATCATGACCTCAGCTAAAGGCAAACACTTAACCGACTGAGCCACCCAGGCGCCCCTAAAATCAAAGTTTCTGAAGCAAATTTTAGATAAGCCTCTAGTAGGTATTGGAATCTAGTAGTTCATGTTATTTTTCCTTTTTTGGAAGAAAAAAAAAGGTATTATGATGAAACTCCATTACCTATGATGTGTGTATTATCTAGACCTTTATATCACATCCAATTTCTTAACAAGTAAATTACAAGTAATTACTATAAAATTAGTAATGCCTGTGAAGGCAACTTTTAAGGTGCCCCTTTGTTTTTACAACCATATGTAACCCCCTCCCCTTGAGTGTAGGGAACAGTGTAAATTTTCTGAAGACAGAATAAAGCAAAAGTAAGGTAGTATACAAGTATTTGTTGCTGTGTGTATATTTGTGTGTGTATAGTGGAATTAGCATGAAAAAAACATTGAGGAGTTGGAGGGTCATGGTCATAGTAATAAAAGCTGCAAACGTTATATGCATTTTATACAAAAAGCTGTAATATACAAGCTTTTATTTTCAAATTTTTTTCTTCTTGAAATATTGTTGCATATGCATTGTTATATCTCTTAGGTAATTTTCAAGCATTTCCTATTCCTTGTTCTATAAATCTTCTCTTGCCAACGGGATCAATTGGGATTAGAGGTTTATCCCATGGCTAAAATACAAAGCAAAAAGGCCAAGAATAGAGTAATCTTACCTTTCAGGCAAATACACTTGAGCAGCAGCAACAGTAGCAGCAGCAGGTGTCTCTGCTTTGTGAGCTTTCCTCCACCTGGATATGGTTCTAGTATTTAAAGGAACAGTGTTTAGGTTTTAACAAAATATACTCTAATGCAAGCTAACTGCCTGTCTTGTGTATTACAAAGAAATATTGATCCATTTTCCTGTTGTAGGAAAAGTGGCTGTTTTAGATATATTGAGAGAGATGTGGATTTCCAACTCGATGCCTTTCCAAGTTTTTTTAAATGGTGGTTTTTGCTATGAAAGAGAGTAACAATACTGTTTTTTAAACAGAACATCTATTACAAGCTCAAATAATTTGTCACTGTGGTAATATTATCAGTTTTCCATTTCAATATAAAAGCTGTTAAATACAGTTATTTTAATTGTTAAAAAATATATTGATAAGTATAAGGACACTTTGCAATCAGTTAAATGGTTTGAGAAAAGAATGTTCTCACACAGTAATTGAACAGCAGACAGATTTTCTTTGTGAGCTTTCATAGGCACATATTAATTTTATTATGAGCTTGATATAAACAGACTTTGTAGTACTCACTGAATTCACAAACTAATTATATAACCCAATAATAAAGACTCAGTAAACCCTCTATTAAATGTATATTAAAATGCTTAAAACTGCATACTACCATCTAATAACGTCAAAGGTTTAACAAATTACTATATTAAAAATCACAGCACCACTTTCTCAGTTATTAAAGACCTATTTTGATTCCGATGTGAGAAAGTCAAAATAATGACAATCTTGTGCAAAATGTATATTAAGCTAAATCTCTTTTTTTTTAAGATTTCGTTTATTTATTTGACAGAGAGAGATCACAAGTAGGCAGAGAGGCAGGCAGAGAGAGAGGAGGAAGCAGGCTCCCTGCTGAGCAGAGAGCCCAATGTAGTGCTCAATCCCAGGACCCTGGGATCATGACCTGAGCCAAAAACAGAGGCTTAACCCCTTAGACACCCAGGTGCCCCATAAGCTGAATCTTTACTAATTAACTTTTCAGTGTAATCTAGACTTTCTTAGAAACCAAGATTTCACATGAATTATGCCACAAAATTTCTCTGAATATAGTTTCTAGACTGTGTTCAGGATTTTATTTCCATCATCCCACCAACAAATTTCACATTCATTCTGAATCTATTTAGCTGCCCATGATTTCTAGGACCCACATATGAATGCTGACTAAAAATATAGATGGATGCATTACTTTAATTCAAAGTGCTATGAAGAATACTTATGTCCCCTGAAAATTAATGTAATTAATTAATTTATTATGTAATTATTTAATCAATTATTTATTAATATTAAATATTAAATACCTCATCTCTCTAAAAATAGCAAAATCAAAAATGAATTAATAATAGCACCTTGCATCTTATAATAGTTTCACATACATTATCTCCTTTAATTCTCAGAGCAGCTCTTTAAAGTAGGCAGAGACACTAGCATCCTATTTTTTTTTTAAGATTTTATTTATTTATTTGTCAGAGAGAAAGAGAAATAGAGCACAAACAGGGGGAGGGGTAGGCAGAGCAGGCAGAGGGAGAAGCATGGTCCCCACTGAGTAAGGAGCCCAATTTGCGACTGGATTCCAGGACCCTGGATTTCATAACCTGAGCTGAAGGGAGCAGCTTAACCGACTGAGCCACCCAGGCATCCCAACTAATATCCTGTTTTTATAAATGAGGAAAATGTTGGCAAAGAGCTTTATTGACTTTCTAAAGTTCATATACCCAGTGAGTAAAAATTCTAGAATTCACATACGGGTTTTCTGATTCTTTGCCTGGTGTGCTTTTTCACTGGAGCATGGAATCATTCAGATGAAATAACAGTGTGTTGTTAACATTTAAGATTAAATTATGCATGAGAAGTAAAAATTAGCATGGAGGATGAGGTTGACAGTTTAAAAGTATGTAAATTGTTTCTGATTTCTAATAAACTAAAGATGACATACTATAAAAGTGACATTAGTGATTGATAAAATGCTTAATATTTATATGTATTTATCCTATTTATCTACTTTATATATTTCCAAAACTTACAGAGAACAAATTTTAAACCTAATAGAATACTTTCATGTTTTATCATGCTGTTGAAGATACTTTCAGTTTGCTATTCAAAACTTTTCTCAGTTCCTTTGTCTAGCTTCCTTCAATACAAACTGGAAAGCAAAAAGCTAACTTTCTGTTTTCCTTGCTTCCCATGGTAATCATTCCATGAGAAGTGACTGGAAGCTGGCTAGGAGTAGTTTAGAGAAGTTTTAATGTTCTTATGAAAAGAGATAACAGTTACTGAAGTAGCCCTTCCTAGGTTTTCCTTGTTCCTCTCTCGAAGGTGAATGGGGTTTCTGGAATTGCAAAAGCCATCTTGGCAATTATGTGAGAAATACTAAAAGAATTAAATACATCAGCTTTGATGTTGAACCATGAAACCAACACAAGCAGTACTATCTACTATGTACTATGTACTTATTACATTAGAAAAATAAAATCCTATATCCATAATAAAATTATTGGGTTTTCCATCTCAGTTATACCTCAGTGAAACTGGGGGGAAAAGTTGGATTTTTCTTACTTACCAGGGAATGTACTCTTAATTGTTACAACTGTTCTTGAGCAAACATACTTTGCGTTGTAGCAGAGAGATCATGATACCTCATTATGGCCCTTTTGGCAAACAGATGCATGGGCAAACTCTAAGCTTCTCAGTCACAATCATAATGAAGGAAGCAGAGCAATTATTAGTAGTTGAATATATCTTCATTATTATGAATACACCTTACTAAAATATACATAGGAACTTATTTTAGGGGGAAAATGACATAGGAAAACAATATTTTTCCTGAATTTTTTTGTACTACCCACTTTATACTTGGAGATTCAAACAGGTAGATTTGTAGTTCCAAATCATATTCCTAACCACTTGGTACAAGCAACTCAATTTCTCTCAAAGCCCTATTTTATTATCATGTATCAGAAAATTATTTCTGTCCTGTTCTCTACCATATTTTTAAAATTATTTTTATTAACATATGATATATTATTTGCCCCAGGGGTACAGGTCTGTGAATCATCAGGCTTACACATTTCACAGCACACACCATAGCATATACCCTCCCCTGTGTCCATAACCCAGCCACCCTATCCCTACCCTCCCATCCCCCAGCAACCCTCAGTTTGTTCTGTGAGGTTAAGAGTCTCTTATGGTTTTTCTCCCTCCCAATCCCATGTTGTTTCATTTTTGTTCTCTACTATATTATAAGTCACTTTTACCTATACACTATTCAACATTTAATCCAGCTCCAATCATTTTCATTTTATTTCATTGAATTTCTGAAATGTTTCTTAGTACCCTAATCTCCTACTCATTTCCACTGATACTTTAGTCCATTATCTTACCTAGATGACTAAAACAGTAGTATAAGAAGAAATTTTTCTACTTGCAGTCTTTCCATGTTATATACTGCCTCCTCTTTCCTTGATCATACCTTTCTCTTTTCTTTTTTTGATTGAAAACATTTCAGTAGCTTCCTATCGGCAAGCAAACCCCCCTTACAACTGAACAAACCATTTACAGTATGGCCGTATCTACATTCAGCTTCATGTCTTATTCTTTCCCTAACTAAAACTACACTTTGCACAGAGAAAACTACATGTGCTTTGATGAAAACACAGTTATCTTTTCTGCCTTTCTTGAATTGCTCATATTTAAGTATTCTTCTACTTGTTTCCGCCTGTTATATCCCATTTGTCATGTAAGACACAGGCCAAAGTGTGACATTCAGTGATAGAACTTCCTGATTTGATAAGATAGAAACTGCCGCACAAGATTCTGCCATAATGTCATCAGAAGAAATGCCTGAGTGAGCTTGCTGCAAAGGACAGAAAGCAGGAGTTATTGTGTTACATCTGAATGCATTTTATCGTGAAGTTTCACTGTAGTGATTTCCTCTGCCTTTATAAAAATCTGAGCGTGTTTGTAACATGCTATTCCATATATTACATTTTAATTATTATGTTTATCACCTCTGAGAGCATCTTTGAAGAAAGAGACAGTCTCATATACTTTAAATGCACAGTGTCTGAAAAAATGTGGATCTATAGACATTGTATTAAAATGATCATAAGGTCCATAAGACTAAAATTGAGACAGAATGATTGATACTGTGGTTTTTTAATCTTGCTAAGCAATTCTTACTGTTTTAACTTAACTATGATTAAGCCTGTTGAGCATAAAATCACAGTATACAAAGCATTTCAAGAGATTATTCATGACATTTCATCTATTATCGTTCTTTCAACACCAACTTATGATAATATTATTTTTTGAATGGAAAACAATAAAAATATGTACTGGAGTACTACCTGGCACTAAACTTAATGATGTGGAAAATGTGGCAATAAACAAATTACATTTCCAGACATCAATTGTACTTCTATAGATATATACCTAATAGAGCTTTATTGAAAATATATATTTCCCTCAAAGAATTTTTCTGCAAAATTCTTTAGTATGCATCATTTTAACAAGATGAGAATGTAAGCTTGAGAAGAGATGGACCTGACCAGAAAGATATGGGAAGAAATTATATATGCCCTCTGATGCCTGGAATATGAGAATTTGAACATTTGTTCATCCTTAGAAATGAAAGCCACACATGAGCACCACACAACACTGGATCACTGGTTTTAAATAATTGGGTCAACTGTTGTCTCCCAGCATTTGGTGGTATGCAGAAAAATTCTAGATACATTATGGGTTCGGTTCCTTTGCAGCTACTTTATGTTTTGTTTGAGGGTTTATTTGTTTTTTTGGGGCTTTGCTTGATGACTTTTGTTTGTTACTTGGTTTTGGTTCTTTCGTTATATGCTTGGTATGATTTTTTTTCCCTTATTGTATTTACCCTACACCTTTCTCTGTGGTCATTGGATGCTTTTCATGAACCTGACATCTATATTCCTGGTAATCGAACTCTTGGTGAACTTAATCTATTTTGTACTGGACTCTTTATCCTCTATAACATCATTTTCCAGTCTGTCTCTTGTTTTGAGGACCAGTGTTTATATGAGGATTTAATAGATTCCATGTAAAAAATATTATGTGGCCAAATATATTTTAGGAAACTCAGATGATAAACATAAATGAATTTATTATGGCATATTTTAAATATGTAAGAGGCCTATGTAGTTCTTGAATTTTGGGGGGGAGGTATACTATGAAGAATTCTCAACCTTATTTGAATATGACTTTTTAAAAAATTTTCCTCATGAGCTCTTTTAGCTTTCATATGTATCATTTTCATGTGACTTTTTTTGTTTTTCAGGTTTTGTTTCTGTTTTTGTTTTTCCCAGCTATCATTAACTTCTTTACTTGGCTCCTGTGTCACTTGGACAGATATCCATCATTGTGTTTTCATTTGAACACTTCCTGCTTTCTGACATTACAAAAGGCTTCAGGCTCATCCTCTGTGTTTCCTGTCTTTGTCTTAAGGTCAGCCTTTTCTCCAAGTTGTCCTGGTAGCTTTTAGGGGAATGTGGTACTTAGAACCAAGATCTGAACACCAGGTGTGCCTTTTGCTTCTGGGGTGTTCTTGTTTTTGGCCATCTTTGCTGACAGAGCAAATATATGTTTGTATACTAACCTGTATTTGAATATCTATAAATTAAAATACAGGGAAATTATATCCTTATTAAGCTAAATATAAATTCAATCTAAGATCCATTACCTGTTGAATCAATCTAGCCCCCTCCCTTTTCTTATCTATAACCTCATGTTCCAAATGTGAGAAACCTTGTTTCTATCATCCACTATCCATTTCCTTAATTGCTCACTCTAAGTATATATGTAAGAGTCCAGAACTAACAATTCATAACCCACTAAGAGACAACTTTATCAATGAAAGTATGGCGCTTATGTTATTTCCCTTTGCCTTTATTCTTTCATATGCCACTCATCTTCAAAGTTAGTTAGGTTATTACCTCCTCCCACACAGACATGCACACTTGAGTGAAGTTGTCCCCTACATTTGTCATGCAGTAGTATAATTTTCTGTCATTTTGATTCCATCCTAGGATCTCCCAAAGTCCTAAAAAAATTATTTATTTTAATTTGCATATACCAGGTTTCACTATTTCTGTTGTAATTCACTATGGTATTATAAATTTCTTAGTATTGACAAATACATAATGTCATTATCAATTACTACAACATCATACAGAGTAGTTTCATGACCCTGCAACATTTCTTGTTCTTTATTTATCTAATCTCCCTCTTCTTTGGAACTCTGATAATCATTGATATCTATTTCTATAGTTTATTTTCCAGAGTTCCAACAATTTTCCTGTGTAAACTTTCCGGAGAGGCTTCTTTCACCTACCTATATGCATTTAGGACTCATCCATGTGTTTATGTGGGTTGACAGCACATACCTTTCTCTCCTTATATAGTACCCCTTTGTGTGGACATAACAGTGTTTATATATGCATTCACTTATTGAAGGATATTTTGCTTGCTTCCAGTTTAGAGTGATTATGAATAAAACTACCATAAATATTTATGTGTAGATTTGTGTGAACATAGCGTTTCAAAAATTGGCTAAATGTCTAAGGACATACTTACTGGAGCTTTTGGTAAGGTTTATGTTCAGCTATGGAAGAAAGCACCAAACTGTCTTCCCAAGTGGTTACACCATGAATGAGAGTTCCCGTTGCTCTTCATCCTCACCAGCAATTAGTATTATTAGTTTGTTAGATTTTTGTTGTTGAAATAATTCTGTAGTGATATCTCATTTTATTTTTAACCTGTATTTCTGTAGTGACAAATGGTGTTGAGCATACTTTATATGTTTGTTTCCTGTATGTAAATGTTTTCTGTTGAGATGTCTGGCCACATGTTAATGGGTTTTTTAATTGGTTTGTTGTCTTATAATTGAATTCTAGGAGCTTTTTATATTTTGGATACATGTCTTTTATCAAATAACTGTTTTACAAATATTTTCTCTCAGCTTATAACTTTTTTTTCTCATTCTCTTAACAGTGTTTCTCACAGAGGATAACTTAAATTTTAATGAAATCTAACATATCAGTTGTTTTCTTTCATGAATCTTTTGGTGTTATATCTTAAAATTTATTACCACAACCAAAGTACATAGATAGTTTCCTATTCTGGCCATTTTATAGTTTTTCATTTCTGTGTCCGTGTTCCATTGTGAGTTAATTTGATGTAGTAAAGTCTGTGTAGTACCATATTTTTTCATATGGGTGTCCAATTATTCCAGAACCATTTTTTGAAAAGACTATTCTTTCTTCATTGATAATTCAGAGTGAAAGTTCTCTCATTGATGGATTGAATGAATGTAAGGCATTCAGTATTCATTTAACTGGGCTTGTTAATGCTATTTTTAGTAAGATAATCATAATAAATATCTCAGTGGGAAAACATCTGAAAAAAAGTCCCATCATGAGAGACTCAAGTGATTCATAGATGTCATATTTTTGGGAGCTTTAAAAATTAAGCAGAATTGAATTGAGTAACACTTAGCACTCAAGTTAAGAGATACTACATTTTCAGTATTTCTTGGTTTATGTTCCTTTGCTCTAAAATTTTCCTTTTAGAAAGGAAACCATCCTTTGTGATGGTTAATTTATTAGTTAGAAACTTAACGGAACATTTTTTAACTGAAGGAATTTACAGTATCCTTCTGTACATGAGTACAGTTAAATAGAGGTAAGGTTCTTACTAGCAAAATTTGGAAACTAGCTGAAATCAACGAAATCAGACATTAGAGATCATATCTAAACCAAAGACACACGGTGTGTTTGATCCAGATCATAGCTTTTAAGAACTAATGTAAATTTAAAACAAAACAAACAAAACAAAACCAAAAAACCATACTGTGAATTTTTTTTTTAAAGATTTTACTTATTTATTTGACAGAGGGACAGATCACAAGTAGGCAGAGAGGCAGGCAGAGAGAGAGAGGGAAGCAGGTTCCCTGCTGAGCAGAGAGCCCGATGTGGGACTGGATCCCAGGACTCTGGAATCATGACCTGAGCCGAAGGCAGAGGCTTTAACCCAGTAAGCCACCCAGGCGCCCCAGACTGTGTATTCTTATCAGCAGTTTAGAAGTCCTGTTCCTGAATTGGGATAAGATATCATAATTCTTGCAACTTTAACATGGAAAAATTAACTGTGAAGTAGTTTTACTATTAAAAAACATATCCTCATTTACACATTTTCTGTCAATATTAACATAGAATCTCTAGTTTCCAAATTTTCTTATATGAACTTCTGTGAGCAATTTACTTTGGCTTCTGCATGGAATCAGTGCTTTTGAAATGGCTATGAGAGTGTCTGTCTGGCTGATGTTGTCTAACATTATTAAATATCCACATTTTATTAGTTCTAACAAATCATAGATAGAGGGACAAAATGTGACTTACTTTATTAACCAGTTTATTACATAGGAGTGGATTAAGACTTAAACATAAAACAACAGGAGTATTATGAAACTGTTAGGTCAGAAGGATGAATTCTAATTTGATTAGACTCGAAAAGTTGATTTCCTTGTTCTAAAATACCTATTTTTTGGGACGCCTGGGTGGCTCAGTTGGTTAGACGACTGCCTTCAGCTCAGGTCATGATCCTGGAGTCCCAGGATTGAGTCCCGCATCGGGCTCCCAGCTCCATGGGGAGTCTGCTTCTCCCTTTGACCTTCTCCTTGCTCATGCTCTCTCTCGCTGTCTCTCTCTCAAATAAATAAATAAAATCTTTAAAAAAATAAATAAATAAATAAATAAAATACCTATTTTTTTTCTGAGTACAAAAAAATGAACACCAAAAAAAAGTAATAAGCTCTAAATTTATATGCTCTCAAGACGTCAAACAGAGAAATAACATAAAATAATTGAAAATCACATCACAATGGCCAAACACAATTTATAGACCAATGAAGTATAAATGTCTGCATATGATATATGAATACACATATGCAAGCATACATACTTATGTTTATTGGAAATATACACATAATGTCAATTGTGTTTACATGTATGCTCATATATGCACGTAAGTACATATTGTTCATGTATATATATGCAAACATGTATAACACACATAATTACATGATGTACTTTACCTAAATGGAATTGTACACACACACATGTACGCACACACAGTCATGTGTACTCTTTTTCTACTAACATTGCATAAAAAATTATTATGCTGGGACAGTTCTTCCTACAAAATTTTCTCTCTCTATGGCAGATTACACTCACTGAAATCCTCCTATCATTTAAATTAAGTGCATGATTACCAAATATAACAATACTCAAAATATTCAAAATCTCCATTCAAATCTCTATATTCAAACTATTAAAAATCTCTATATTCTAAAATGAAAAGATGAACTCGAGAATAAGTAAAGTAGCTTCTTTGCTTTGAGGGAAAAACATAAGCTTTGGAAAGTATCTGGCTCTCTCCTTTGATCATTACCAATACAAGCAGACTGAGGGTGTTGGAATTTAAGACAGGATGGCAAGGGGTGCAATATGGCACTGAGTAAGGAGGCCTTGAACCCATGCAATGTGAAAAAACATCCCTCCATAAATGTCTGAAACAGTAAGGCCTGTGTGCTCAAAGAAGGTGTATCCTATAAATTAAATCCTGCCCTGCATAGACAAAGGTCAAAGAAACGTCTTATGACATTGTTGTTTAATGCGAGAAAACAGTCTCTGCTGATAATTTGAGGCAACTGGATAGTTTGGAATTGTTGTGGACCTAAACTGACACAATGTGTGTGATCAAACTAGTATACTGTATTAATATTGATTTAAAGTGACCCCAGACTTCTGATATGAGCAAATAGAAAATTTATTGGGAAGGATAAAAAAAAAAATCAGACCTTTAATTGAGACCTCCAAGAATCTTTAAAAGTCAAATTTAAATAAATGTGAACTCAAAGATAGTAATATTTCTCTGTAAACTAAATGTTGGCACTGGAACATGACTTCCCAACAATCATGGTGCCCAGGATGAAAGCTCTGACTCATCAGAATATACTTTGATTCCTTTTTTCTCAAGGCTTCTCTATAGTCCTTCAGTATCAGTCAATTCTACTTCAAGAGAAAATTTGTTAATGATACTCCTTTGAGGGTCTTTATTTATTCCCCCAAGCAGTCTCTCTGTCTGCATTTGGTAGGTAGTCTTTTAGTACTACCATCTAGGTAGGTAGTCATTTACCACTACCATCTCTCATCTGTACTCTTTCTACAACATTCCTCAGTTCTCTAGTTATGGGGATGGCATTCTTACTCTCCCACAGATTGTTTATTATTATGGTGTTTAATTAAGAGATTCACTCAGTCTACAAAACATTAAATTCAAGTGCAAACTAAAATAAATGAGAATTTATTTTCTCACGTACTGGAGATTTAAAAGTAAGACAACTTGAGACATGATAGGATTAGCAATTTAGCAGTTTAAGATAGCTTCTGAGGACTCAGTTTTTTTTCTTCCTTCCAGTCTGCTAACTCCACTGATAAATTTTGTTCTTGAAGACTTCCTTTTGCTTAGGTCACATGCTTGCCTTTAAATCGTCGTCCATAAGAGACATGGTTCCACTAAAAGCAGGTGAATCACAAATTACATGTAAACTGCAGATATAGTCATCTGCCTGTAAATAATGTATTGACAGAGTAATATATAACTAAATAAAATCAGTTCATATTGTCGATTAACAAGGATGTTGTCTAGGTACCCAGGCTAGGTTGGGTGCATAGTTAAAACAACTATGAGGATTGGGTAGTTAAAACAACTAGTTTAATTGTTAGGTCAAATGAAACTTAAACATGCTTTTATTAAATTTAAAATAGTGGAGTATATGAATATGTTAAAATTTACTGAATACTTCTCATGTTATCATTATTATTTTCATCAGTTTCTGCTATTACATAATTCACGTTGTGATGAGAATGTTCGTATGCAAAATTTTACCTGAAACTCTGATTATTTCCTTAGATCCCTTCCTAGAAGGCTAATTTCTTTTTTAAAGATATTTATTTATTTATTTATTTGACAGAGAGAGAGAGAGCGCAAGCAAGCAGAGCAGCAGGTGGAGGGAGAGAGAAGCAGGCTCTCCGCTGAGCAGGGAGCCCCATGTGGCCCTGGAATCATGACCTGAGCCGAAGGCAGCTGCTTAACCAACTGAGCCACCCAGGTGCCCCTAGAAGGCTAATTTCTATTTCATATTGAATTTAAGTGTTCGGTCCTTGATATCATGTGAAATTGTTTTTCCAGTGATATTGAAATACTCTATTTTTCTACAACCAATGTAAAATACTTAAAGTCATATAGCTCTTGAGTCAGAAGTGAATATTTTTGGTTACTTTAAATTATTGACCAATTCAGGTTTACAGGTTTTAAACTAGAATTTCATAATCGTTTAATTTATACATTGATATGAAAGAGCTTGGGGATAAAAGATACAGATGTAGTGAAAAGAAGGGCCATCTGTACCCCAATGTTTGTTCATAGCAACAATGGCCACAGTCTCCAAACTGTGGAAAGAACCAAGATGTCCTTCAACAGATGAATGGATAAAGAAGATATGGTCCATATATACAATGATATTATGCCTCCATCAGAAAAGACGAATATCCAACTTTTGTATCAACATGGACGGGACTGGAGGAGATTATGCTGAGTGAAATAAGTCAAGCAGAAAAAGTCAATTATCCTATGGTTTCACTTACTTGTGGAGCATAAGGAATAACACGGAGGACATTGGAAGATGGGGAGGAGAAGTGAGTTGGGGGAAATCAGAGGAGGAAACAAACCATGGGAGAGTGTGGACTCTGAGAAACAAACTGAGGGTTTGGGAGGGGAGGGGATAGGTGGTTGGGTGAGCCTGGTGGTGGGTATTAAGGAGGGCATGTATTGCATGGAGCACTGGGTAAGGTGCATAAACAATGAATCTTGGAACACACACACAAACACAAAAATAATTAAATTAAAAAGCTTGCATATTCATTCTGTATCTTTTATACTTTTTCTTTAGTTGACTTTTTTATCAGTATTATCTACATGTATACTTCAGAAATGAATTCTCTGTTATATGTATTATAAACATTTTAGAGGTTTTAAACAATTTTGTTTATGGCATTTAATTTTTTATATTTTAAGATTATTTGTATGCAAACTGACTTTTTATTGTCCAATTATATGATGTTGTGTTTCATGGTGATTCAGAGTGGTCCATATTCTGTCACTTATTATCTGTGTGACTTAAGCAAGTCTCTTAACTTCTCTCAATCACAATTTCCTAATATATAAAATAGAGTGTTAAATTATTTGGACATGACTATGCTTCATTTAAAATCACTCAGTAATACCTATTAACCCATTTACTTAGCAGTATTTTGCTAGATGGTAAAATATTGAGATATCAATTTATTTAAGTGTTTTGTAAGGTTGCTATATTAATTTTACTGATCTTAGTATTTTTGTATTTAGTTTGAAAAGCTAAACAAAATGAATATTCATTAGAATATAAAATTAGCAGTTACTAGAACACCTTGGTGAGCATCGTGCTAGATTATTCTATATGTTAATCTTAATTACATCAGTTATCAATGTGTTATGTACCTTGTGTTTATTCAAATCATGCTGTGTCTTCTAGATATAAAAATAACCCCTCAAGTTGAGTTAGATTCCCCGTGCTAAAAAGCCCAAGTTTATTTTTTTTTTAACTTCAACTGCTTTGGTGGGATAGAAAATAAGTATAACTGTTAAATTCAACTCTTCTCTTTCTATATTTAGAAATGAGGTTTAAAAATCAGCACCTACTACAAAGTCTTTGTTCTTATTTGAAATGTTGAGACTGGCTAATTTCATTATTCCTAAGATTTCAAATTCCCTCTTCTAAGTTTAGCAACTTCTTATATAATTAGAAAATTGTCAAAGGTGTCAGGCCTTTCTTCTCTACTCCTTTTTTTGTCTGTTTTCATCCAGAATAGGATGGGGAAAGAATATGTAGCCACCTCACCTTCTATCTCTTGTGTCCTCAACTATTTCCTCAACCAAAAGCAAGTTCTCTGTGCTGGCTGTTAAAGTGATTTTTCATAGTTTACTAAGTAGTAAACTGTAGATTATTGTTTAGATTTTCTACCACTCCTTTACAACCTTGCTTTATTTGAGTATCAGCCCTCCTCACATTGTTTTTTTCCATGACAGGGCTTCTCTTTTTATTTTACTTCTGATGACTCCACTTCATCTTTACAAGGATAGAGGTTGTGTTCAATAACTATTTATGAAATAGACACATTAGCTTATTAAATAAAATGACTACTTTGACTTAATTTTTAGTAATGTGACTTTGGCTGAAACTAAAGTTATGATTTTACAAAATTAGAATCAAAATTAGAATCAAATATAAATAGAATTAGTCTACAGTAGTAATAGAGTGACTTGATACTTGCATATTTATTAGTACTTGCCTTTGACTTTTTTACTCATCAGGGGAAGCATACATACTACCTAAATCAAATTATATCATGGATTAGAAATCTATTTGCCATGAAGAGTCCCATAAATCTCAACAAGTATTGGCATTGAGAAAATAGTTGTTTATGAACCACGTTAGACAATCTGATACATGAAAAAATAATGTTTTCCCCAAAATAATATTAACATGAAGCTTATTATTTTATAATATATAATTCCATTGCAAGCATGCCAATTAAATCCATCCCAAAACTGTATTTAACATTTTTACTTTCTATACATCCCCAATATAGTTATTATCAATTATAATTTTCTCTTACATTATTTTTATGAGTCTTTGAAATCATCTTAGAGATTTAACTTAGGCCAGTATTTAATACAACTCCATAAATAGTATAATTTAGGGACACATGGGTGGCTTAGTCAGTTAAGGATCTGACTCTTGATTTTGGTTCAAGTCATGATCCCAAGGTCCTAGAATCAAGCCCCATGTTGGGCTCTGCAACCAGTGGGGAGCCTGCTTGAGATTCTCCCTGTCCCTTTGCCACTCCCCCTGCTCACTGTCTTTTTTTCTCTCTCTCTCTCAAATAAATAAATAAATAAATCTTTAATAAATAGCATAATTTAAATCATTTTAAATTTATCAAATTCATAGCAATGGGGGCCTATTTCTTTTATTCATAAAAAGAAAAATGTTGATAAAAGATTATGAAAATATTGCCTGTGAATCAGATAATCATCATTTAAGGTATTAATCAGTATTTGCTGAGTCATCAGTTAGGAGCAAGTAGTATATACTGAGATAAAAAGAAAGTATATGGTCATTATCTGAAGAAACTTATATTCTAGAGAAGGTAAAAATAATTATAATAAGGAAGGGTATTTGCTGAGTTTCGTGAACTAAAGAAGGGTAGTCAGGAAAGATTCCTCAATAATTAATCACTTGACAAGAGAATGAAAAAGAATTGTAGTTTTCCTGAAGGCCAAGAAAGACAAAATAATTTCAGGTTGGTACTCGAGTACTGGTATATACAAAGTCAGTACAGCATATGCTGAAATATATAATAATTAAGAAATTTTTTTCCAGAAACTTGTGAGTTTTTGCTTGTTTGCTTTTGTTGAGATAGGACGGCTGTTGTGTGATGTGGAGAATTATTGGGAATTGAGTCAAAAAAGAAAGACACAAGTGTTTTTACTTTCTTTTTTTTTTTTTTAAGATTTTTATTCATTTATTTGTCAGAAAGAGAGAGAGAGAAAGCACACAAGCAGGCCAAGAGGCAGGCAGAGGCAGAGAGAGAGGCAGGCTCCCTGCTGAGCAAGGAGCCCGATGCGGGACTCGATTTCAGGACCCTGGGATCATGACCTGAGCGGAAGGCAGCGGCTTAACCCACTGAGCCACCCAGGCATCCCAAGACGCAAGTGTTTTTATGTGATGGAAAGAAACTGAGACTTTATCTTATACGTTCATAGTCACTGAAAATATCTGTGTCAGATATCTGTTTCTTTGTGCCATAAGGGTCACTCTGGTGGAAGTGTTGAGGATGAATGGGGAGAGGGATTAGCATAGAGAAACCAATTTCCTGGTAGTCTGTTGTGGAGGTCCAGGAGCTGTATATGATTCCTGGCAAAAGATGATGACAGTTTACAATATCAGTGTAAATGGGGGTAGAGAGGAAGAGACTTATGGAAGATGATTAAAGAGAATGGTTGATTAGATGTTTATAGTGGGTGAAGATTTCAGGAAAATTGTCGATTATCTGTCCCTTGGGTTTTTAGGGATACCCCCTAAATAATCTCTGATGAACCATGTTCACATGAAATGGGAGAGAAGGGTCAAACAACATTGTATTTTGTCCTCTGAAATGACCATGGGAACTCATTTTAGAAAATTATGTGAGACAAGTAAGTAAAAATAGTGAGTATTTGTGAATATACCTCTTTCCACATCTAAGTATTTCCAAATTTTAGGACCTTCTAAAAAAACTAGGATAATAGGTATCATTATTCTCATTTGTTATTCTCATTTTATAATTAGAAAGGTAATGTATTATGTAGCTATTGATTTTTAACAAACTATTTCCAAACTCAGAGTAATAGCAAAGCAGTAATATTTTATAATTATAGTTCATGTATCGGGAGGGTGATGTTCAGCTGACCTTGATGGATTTAGCTCATCCAGTTGCCTGGGACACCTGGGCAACTGAGCTGTGCCCATATCTATCATCTTTCTCTTGAGACAATAGGTTAGTTGGGGACATGACCTTCTCTAGAAGATGGCAAAGCATAATCCTCAATATATAATTACTTTCTAAACCTCTACATGTCATGTTTGCTCTCCCCACATGTACATTGGTGGAAGCAGATCACATGGCCAAATTGAGGTACAGAAAATTATATCTCACTTACCAAAAGGGTGTAAATGTAAGAAGGAGTGAAAACCTGGACCTATTACTGTCACAAATCTACCACAGGTAGGACATGCCATTTGTCAAGTTTCTAAAGTCTGTAAATAGAATTCCTGGGTGCATTATCCTGGCTCTACCATGAGCTCTGTGATTTGGACAAATTATTAACATATCTAGGCCCATATCCCATTTCACTTTATCCATCTAGTTTTTTAAAAATATTTTATTTATTTGTTAGACAGAGAGAGCAAGAGAATGAGCACAAGTAGACAGAATGGCAGGCAGAGTGGGAGTAGCAGGCTTCTTGAGGGGCTCAATCCCAGGACTCCAGGATCATGACCTGAACTGAAGGTAGATGCTTAACCAACTGAGCCACCCAGGTGCCCTGGATCCCTCATTTTAATAAATGAAAATATCAAAACTATTTACCTGGAATTGTTAATGGATGCATATTTATGTGCTCTATACTTACCACAAAATACATATTCAAAATTTTAACTACAATTAATAATATTCCATAAATGTGGAAATTGAGATTCATAGGGATAGACATATTTAATAATAAAAATTAACATTAGTATTTGTATTGAAATTAGTGCTTGAATACAGAAGTGCAAATTACTTGACTTTTTTTTTTAAGGTTTTATTTATTTATTTATCTGGAGCATGAGTGGGGAGAGGAACAGAAGGAGAGAAAGAGAGACTCTCAGGCAGACCCTGTACTGAGCATGAGCCTGACTCAGGGCTTGATCCCACAACCCTAAGATCATAACCTGAGCTGCAATCAAGAGTCAGCCACTTAACTGACTGAGCCACCCGGGTGTTTGCAAATTATGACTTTTAATCTCAGTTGTTTTATACACCACCTTTCTATCACTATATGAAAACCATTAAACATGATCACCATAAACACTATAAATATACTTCACAAAGTAAACTGATTCTATTCAGGCTGTATTATAAAAGGTTCAGGTTCAGGAAAAATGATATCTAATTTGAGTCTTTAATTTACATTGAAATATAAAGTATTTACTTTTTCCATCTATAAAAAAAAAATGATGTGAAGTGACACATTGGCTTTACTAAATAAAATAAATGTCCAAAACTGAACAGATGTATTACCCACGGATTATTTGGATTATTGAGTAAATGCTATAATCACATTTTAAAATGTAAGATTAGGGGGCGCCTGGGTGGCTCAGTGGGTTAAGCCGCTGCCTTCGGCTCAGGTCATGATCTCAGAGTCCTGGGATCGAGCCCCGCATCGGGCTCTCTGCTCAGCGGGGAGCCTGCTTCCTCCTCTCTCTCTGCCTGCCTCTCTGCCTGCTTGTGATCTCTCTGTCAAATAAATAAATAAAATCTTTAAAAAAAAATAAATAAAAAAAATAAAATGTAAGATTAGCTCTCTAATCTTGAATGTAAAACTAGGCCATTTGGGAAGGTGGCAGTGTAGCAACAACTTTATCTTAATGACATTCTGCTACTTTAACATAAGGAATACTGGATAAAAGCATGGAATTAAAACACTTTTAAGTGTCGATACCCATGTATGTAGTGGAAACTGACCCTGCAATTCTTGGTAGATACTTAAGATTCTTTTAAGGAATCCATATAGGCAACCACCACCTTCTTACAGAAAAGCATTTTTGTAGAAACATGCCAATTTCAATTTTCTATTATGTCTGACACTATCCCATATGTTCAGAGCTCACACTTCTGAAAGAAATTTGACAAACTGTTTGCTATACATAGATTTGTTCTGAATAAAACTTCCTTGTCTATGGCAACTTCTAAAGAACAATTTCTCCACATGTGGCAGGTGGGTGACTTAGTACTGACAAATTGTCAGGATTCTGGCCTACATTCCTTAAGCTATTTATCCGGGGATAAATACACTGTCCCTTCTTCATGGGCCCATGTGCTCCAACATTTTCTCCTAAAGTAGAAAGAACAAGAAATCTATTTTATTTTTATTCCTTGTGAAACTATTCTCCTCCTCATCACACAAGAACAGTGTCACTATTTTTGCTTCTCTCTCTGAAGGTGAGTGGATTTAAACAGTAGTAGCTGTGTGCTGTGAGATTTGCTAAATTTCCTCATAATACTCAGATGATTTCAAACTAAAGTTGATTGTAGGGTACTTGGTAAATAGTACTGAGTTTTATCTACTAATACAGTTTTATGTACATTTCTAATATTCCCTGAGGTTTTTGGTGCTATGCTTATCTATGAAACTATTGATATGGTGTATGCTTTAAAGTTTTGTGCAAATATGCCAAAAATAAACATTTATTTCTTCATTTTATAATTAAGCAATTCATTCCATGAGGTGCAGCTCTGAAATCAGAGGCAGTTTTTACTTAATGTTTTCTTAACAAACTTCATTTAACTTTTTATATGGAAATACTTTTTTGAATGATGGATCCAGAAAAATCAGCACTGAACATTACTTGTAGTATGTGTATATGAAATAAAAAGATAGAGACAGACCTGGAGAGGGAGAAATTGAATAAGAGGGAGATCATGAAAATGTAAACACCATTTATGTAGCATTTAATATGTGTTAGGCACTGTTCTAAGCATGGATTTTCATTCAGTTAAGACTTCTAAGAATCCTATGTCATAGGTACCAGTATCATGGTCATTTGCCAAATGAGGAAACTAGTTACATGAAATTAAGTGACTTGACCAAGGTCACACAGGTAGTTAATATCCAAGCATTTTGTCTCTAGAGTTTGGCTCTTAACTCCAGTTAAGAGTTAAAGTTCAGGGGTGCCTGGGTGGCTCAGTGGGTTAAGCCTCTGCCTTTGGCTCAGTTCATAATCTCAGGGTCCTGGGATCGAGGCCTGCATCGGGTTTCTGCTGAGCAGGGAGCCTGCTTCCCCCCCCACCTCTCTCTGCCTGCCTCTCTGCCTACTTGTGATCTCTGTCTGTCAAATAAATAAAATCTTAAAAAAGAAAAAAAGAGTTAAAGTTCAATGTTCCAAGATAGGGTGAAGGAGGAGTAAAGAACGTAGCATCCCACAAACATAGTACAATTGATGGCTCAGTTATTTAAGAGGTAAAATCACACTATTAAGCCTCCATCTTCTCTTCTAATATAATTATTAGCCTATCCAGTCCCTGACAATAGGTTTATTGGTTAATTGCAAACAAGTTCATCAAATTCACCACTCAACATGACAACTTAGAAATGTTATGAGACATACAGTAAAATAACAGACTTATCTCACCAACCTGACTGTTGTTAGGTGTATGATTTTTGGGAAACAATATTTGGAATTTAATCATGAATACATGATTTAATTATACACACACATACACACATATGATGGAGTTAAAGAACATAAATGCACTTGGTCTTTCTAAAAGGAAGAGTTCAGTTAACGTGAGATTTAAATATAAAATGCATGCTCCATCCCAGTGAGAACAATTTGACATTACCAGTGACAGCATTGTAAGCAACATATTCAACTGTACATGCTCTATAGCTTCAGCTACTCCTAAATACTCAACTGACTTTCTTTGTCACAGGACACTATATCACCATCTCCCTGCATCCCCTTTTACCCCTCAACTGAAGAGAAAAACATCAATTTATTTTCCTTAATCATAATTTCTCCCATAAGAACAATCCAGTGAATAATTTGGAAGTTAGGAAGCTTAGAGTTTGAGTACCAACAATCCATGTCACTATGAGCCAGACACAGTATGATTTTAAACTTTAATTTCTTCATATGCAAAATGAGAAAATTGCAAGAATTTATATCTGGAATAACTTAAGTTTTTAATATACAAAAATGGATGAGTAAGAAAATAAGCATACTCTATGGTCAACTAATCTTCAACAAAGCAGGAAAAAATATCCAGTGGAAAAGACAATCTCTTCAATAAATGGTGCTGGGAAAATTGGACAGCTATATACAGAAGAATGAAACTCAGTCATTCTCTTACACCATACACAAAGATAAACTCTAAATGGATGAATGACCTCAATGTGAGACAGGAATCCATCAAAATCCTAGAGAACACAGGCAGTAACCTCTTCAACGTCAGCCACAGCAACTTCTGTCATGGCAAGGGAAACAAAAGCAAAAATGAACTTTTGGGATTTTATCAAGATAAAAGGCTTCTGCAAAGGAAAGGAAACAGTCAACAAACCAAGAGGCAACCCATGGAATGGGAGAAGATATTTGCAAATGACACTACAGATAAATGGCTGGTATCCAAGATCTGTAAAGAACTTCTCAAACTCAACACACACAAAACAGGTAATCACGTCAAAAAATGGGCATAAGACATGAATAGACACTTCTCCAAAAAGACATACAAATGGCTAACAGACACATGAAAAAATGTTCAACATCATTAACCATTGGGGAAATATAAATCAAAACCGCATTGATACCATCTTACACCAGTTAGAATGGCAAAAATTGACAAGGCAGGAAACAACAAATGTTGGCGAGGATGTGAAGAAGGGGAGAAGGGAAACTCTCCTACACTCTTGGTGGGAATGCAAGTTGGTATAGCCACTTTGGAAAACAGTATGAAGGTTTCTCAAAAAGATAAAAATAGAGCTACTCTGTGACCCAGCAATTGCACTCTTGGGCATTTACCCCAGAGATATAGATGTAGTGAAAGGAAGGGCCACGTGCACCCCAGTGATAATAGCAGCAATGTCCACAAAAGCCAAACTGTGGAAGGAGCTGAGATGCCCTTCAACAGATGAATGGATAAAGATGTGTTCCATACATACAATGGAACATTACCCTGCCATCATAAAGGATGAATATCCACCATTTGCATTGATGTAGATGGAACTGGAGGGGATTATGTTAAGTGAAA
This sequence comes from Lutra lutra, assembly GCF_902655055.1. Taxonomy (NCBI): domain Eukaryota; kingdom Metazoa; phylum Chordata; class Mammalia; order Carnivora; family Mustelidae; genus Lutra; species Lutra lutra. The sequence goes on from NC_062281.1 coordinate 28,295,765, forward strand.
TAAGCCAAACATAAAAAAACAATTATCTTATGGTTTCATTTATTTGTAGAACATAAGGAATAGCATGGAGGACATTAGGAGAAGGAAGGGAAAAATGAAGGTGGGTAATCAAAACTGAGACAAACCATGAGACTATGGACTATAGGAAACAAACCGAGGGTTTCAGAAGGGAGAGGGTGGGGAGTGGGCTAGCCCAGTGATGGCTATTAAGGAGGGAATGTATTTCATGGAGCACTGGGTGTTGTATGCAAACAATAGATCATGGAACACTACATCAAAAACTAATGATGTACTGTATGGTGACTAACATAACATAATATTAAAAAAAATAAGCATAGTGAAAATAAATTGGATATAATATTTGGAAGTGTGGATAGATTCAGAGAGTTTGTAGTCAATTTTCAAGGAGTCTTTCAATGAAAGAGCATGACATGTTCAAAGAGGAAAGTTTCCAGAAACTTTACATTCAGTGTCAGTGTGCCATTGAATGCACTAACCAAGCACAAACGTTATTTCATGATTCAATCACAAAGAAACTGTTATAATTCCATTTTTCTTTGACCCTAGCTCTACATTTGTTTCTAGTCATTCTTACTTTGATTTGTTAGAAAGTTTTGGTGACCTCAGATTTCCTTTACTGGTAATGTTTAAATCCTTTCTAAAATTCCATTAGGCCAATGTGAAGATACGAGCCTACATTATCAGAACAAGCTTATAAAATATCTTTACTTGTAGCTTTATGGAATATTATTGAGGGTTTATGATTGAGATTTCTAATATAGGGGCACCTGAGTGGCTCAGTTACATGTCTGCTTTTGTCTCAGGTCATGATCCCAGGGTCCTGGGATCAGAGCCCATCCATTCTCCTTTTTTGTCTCCCTCTCTTCCCACACATGTTCTCCCCCCCCCCCCCCGCCAACCATGTCAAATAAATAAATAAAATCTTTTAAAAAATTTATAATACAGCTATATTAGTTTTGAAAAATGAGGTTAAGGGGCTCCTGGGTGGCTCCGTCGGTTGGGCGGCTGCCTTCAGCTTAGGCTTGATTTCAGGATCCTGGAATTGAGCTCCACATTGGCCTTCCTGCTCAGCAGGGACCCTGCTTCTCCCTCTCTCTCTGACCCTCTTCCCTGTTTGTTCTCTCTCTCTCTCAAGAAAATAAATAAGTTAATTAATTAATTAATTAAAAATAAATAAATAAAAAATAAAAATAAAAAAGAGAAGAAAAATGAGGTTAAGCTCAGCCTTTAGATTATAAATATTTTTACCAAAAATTCCTTTTACTGAGCTTGATGTTTCAGCACCATTTTGTGCACGCACTTTTCACCTTATGGAACCTCCAGTTACTTGTCATCTCCCAATTCTTTTCTTCCCCAAGTGTAGATTTCTGCATTTCAAGCTCTTCACCAGTGTTCACCTTCCCTTATAAAATTACTAGCTACATTTTTCTATTTGTAAAATCCTCCATTTAGTTTCAGATCAAGTACTACCCTAACTCCTTACAGTTGGGAATGTGCTGCTACCGGTTTCTTTCTTTCTTTCTTTCTTTTTTTTAAGATTTGTATTTATTTATTTGACAGAGATCACAAATTGGCAGAAAGGCAGGCAGAGAGAGAGGAGGAAGTAGGCTCCCTGCTGAGCAGAAAGCCTGATGCATGCGGGGCTGGATCCCAGGACCATGGGATCATGACCCAAGCTGAAGGCAGAGGCTTTAACCCACTGAGCCACCCAGGCGCCCCCTGCTACCAGTTTCTAATTACTGTGAGTTATTTCTGTTTATAGATTATCATAATTGAAAACGGGCATCCTCCATTTTTTCATATGTGGTGATTCCATATTTAACACTACCCTGGTATTTTCAACAAATCAACTCCAAATATTCAGAGCTGCGTGGGAAGCTTTTTGTTTAAAGTTTAGAAAAGTGGAAGGAGTTTATAAGGAAAAGGGTTTACTTAACAGGTTTTGTATTGCAATGCCAAAACTAACTTAATTTTGAAGTACTTGTTATCTCCAGATCTGAGTCCTCAGATCTTTGACCGCCTCCAGTTTTTGAGTGTTAAGCAACTTGCTTCAGAGTCTTTCATACGCAGTGTGCTTCACGCTAACCTACCTCCTAGAATTTCTATTAGTTTCATATGCAAAAATACATGTTTCTGTTCCAGATCCAAAGCTGCTTCTAAAGCACTTGAAACAAAGAGTTCCCTCCCTTAGAGAAACTCTGTTACCAAGTGTTTAGAATGTTTTTTTTCCCTTCTGTTATTGTCTTACATTTCACTCTTATTTATGTAAAGGCTACCAACCAAGCACTAAGCATCCATAGTGCTCCCACGGAAATGCAATATGCCCAACTGATACTCAAGAATTTTGTTTGGTTAAGTCATACTTTTTACTAAAGGACCTAACTTTTTACATCTGTATAATTTATACTTATATAAATCCTTGGTGAGTTGCATAAAGCAATTCAAACTGATTTAGAGAAATTAAATTAATATATGCTGAAAATGAAATGTACAGGAATATGAATGCCATTTTGAGATTGATATCTAAAACTTAACACGATATTTTTACCATTAATCTATTATAATATGGCGATTGTTATACCTTCAAATTCACATTTTATTAAGTGATCCTAATTCATATTAAATAACTATGAATAATGTTTGGAAATAAAGTGACTTAAACACATCTGTGTTCTTATCCACTCAAACTCTCCAGTAGGACAGTTGAGTAACAAATTAACAATCACAAAGTTTTGTAGTTTGAAGAAGATCCTTGTTATACTTGGGAATTTGAGTTCTCGGTGAGACATGTGTATATGTAAATAGGTGTTTAGTAGGTGGAAGTATTTAATGTATTTAGTAATTTGGGCATTGGGAAAACTACTAAGACTTGGAAGGAGCCTTGGGTGAAGTGCAGCCAATACCTTGATTTTCTGAGCAGACATATTGGTAAATCCTTAGCTATGTGTAATTATAGGAGAGTTAAGATGTTCACATCAATTGCTTTAACACTTGAAGAGAATACGTTTTATTTGAAGGTTCCCTGTTACAAACTGTACTTAAAAAAAAAGAGATATAAACAGATGGGCTCCCCTAAAAGATAGAAGTCTTTTTTGTTTCTCTAGTCAACAACAGGCCACTGAAGAAAATATTCATACATTATCTTTGACTGTCTACCTAATGTGAAGACCAAAACCAATGTTGAGAGGCCCCATATGCAGTGGCTGGAATATCATGATTTATACAATAAAAAGAAGGAGGAAGATCAATCTCAATGCTAGAGTAGGCTGCTATTAAGGAGAACTTAATGGAAGCATTCATAGAAAAGTCTATGAAAGAAAAATGATTGCAGGGAAAAAGGTATGTAAAATAGGAAGTCATTGAACAAATTTGGATTTAAAGAAATCATCTCTTCTGAAAGAGGTGAAAACTAAGTTAATATTTTGGAATACCAAATAGAGAAAATATGACACACTACAGTAGAAATTATTAATTGTATTTTCAAACTGGAAATCAAAGGTAAAATTTGGAAACTGTGTTTTCAATCTGGAAAACAGATACAGAGTTACAGTCATGAAGATGATTTCCAGGAAAGCCAATATTCAATAGAAACTATAACATAAATATTAATAGAGGAGAAATAACAACAACAGGAGTTAATAAAGGGAGAATTGTTTTTCATTTTGAAACAATTTACACAAATTATAATATTATAATTTGTTATAGTATTATAATAATATGCTGGTGAAATTTCTAAAATTTAGAGATGAAGAGAAATTTTGAAGAGATTCTAGACAGAATTAAAAGTAACATGAAGCAACATAATATTTTTCATTTATACCATCTTAATCCAGAAAAAAATTATCAAGATTTCTATTGCAAAATTTAAATAATTAAGTAAAATAATGCCTTTTTGGAAATAAATATGAATAGTATGAGCACAATCTTAAATTGATGTCTATCTGTAGATAAATGTATGGAAAGATACACACCAAGATATTAATCTTATTTCTTCAGAGAATATGATCTTAAAGGTGTACAAGAGATTATTAAAAGTAGATGAATTCTGTTTTTGGCCATGTTAGAGTACTTTCTACTGGACTTGCCCTACCTCTGTAAATAACTAAAACCTAAGTAAAAAATATGAACTTGTTACTTTCAGAGACTGGAAAATGTACAGTTTAGGATGAAGATTTCTAAGCTATGGGAAACAGACAAAATATGCCCTGCAGTCATCTTGGATATTCACTGGCTGCTGTTTCTTAACTATGGTGTAATAAAGAAGCCAACCTGCATAATGGCCTCACTGAGTTTTGGAAACATAAATTTACATTCTAGAAGAATTATGTTGCTGGAATTTGTGAGCCATGGATTTGGAGGAGATGGAGTTACACTGGGAAAAAAAAAAAATCTCTGGAGGTCCACCTTTAATTCTGCTTCTGAGTACTAAGCTGCCTTTACATGAGGTGAAAACCACAAGTAAGGAACAACTACTGGAAAGTAGTAAGATGAGCAATTCGCAGAACTCCCCAAGGGCTAAGAGATGTTCATGTTACTGCCTGATAAGGTAGAGAGATCATACGGAATGCACAGGTTTTCAATGGGAACTAAGAGTTATAATACCTTAATAGCGAGGCTGGACTAGAACAATTCAATAGGCTAGTCATGACATGAGTTAAAACACATCAATTGACTTAAAAAAATATCTAGTCAGCTCACAAATAAGTTAATGGACAGTCACAAAACAACAAATCACACTCAAAATGAAGAAAAAAAACCCTGGACTTTCAAAACCACAATATTGATAATATCCAACATCAAATCCAACTCACTGTACATGCAAACTTATTATATAGCAATTATTAATAAATATGCTCAAGGATTAATATAAAACATGAATATAATGAAGAGAAAATGAAAAATATAAAAGTAGACTTAACTGAATGGACTAACTAGGGATGAAAAATACAGTAACTGAAATGAAAATTGTATAGAATGACATTAAAAACAGTTTAGACACTGTGGAAGAAAAAAATCACTGTACTTGAAGATTTAGCAATAGAAACAATCTAAACAAATGCAAAAATAGTGTGTGTATAGGAACCTAAGGAAGAGATAACAGAGCCTCAGCAACCTGGGACAATTTGGGAAAGTTTAATATATATGTAATTGAAGGCCCAAAGAGTGAAATGAAGGAATCAAAAATGTATTTTATGGAAAAAAAAATAGAATAAATGTTTTAAATTCAATAAAACACTAAATTCAAAAATACAAAATGTAAATTCACTAAATTCAAAAAATGCAAAATGTAAATCTATGCAAGCAGAACAATTACAAATAGAACCACAATAAGACACACCATAAAGTAATTTCTAAAAGGCAGGAATAAAGAGAAAATCTCTTTAAAAGCCAGAGAAAAAGACATATTACATACAAAAGAACAAAGATAACAGCAGACTTCTTGTGAGAAACAATGAAGACAGATCCTGCACAGAACACTGCATCACCTTAGTATCAATCAAGCACTAGCTCCAATTTTTGTTCTGTGCCTGTCTAGCATCAATTGTAGGAACAAATTAACATGGCCTCAAGTACACTGAATGTACTCATGAATTGAATCAGGCAAATATGTCTTTTCCTTTCATATATGGCAAGTGGAAGAGAAGTTTACATTAACTTAAAAGGGATAATTGTATACCTTTAGAACATAATATAAATGTACCATATTGCTGACAACAAGCTAAACATATGAATAAGAAGACACAGCAAGAACTTTGGTAAGATACATACATTCCAGAAGATGGTAGTTAAACCCCATGAAATTTCAAGGATCTCTAATATCAGTGGTCTAGAGCATTCAGGGGCATTTTTGTCCAAAAGAAAAAATTATAATATTTTGCAATTCCCGTGAAGGAAGAAACAATACTTAGTAAACTTGGAATAAAAAGATTGGAAGAGGGGCACCTGGGTGGCTCAATGGGTTAAAGCCTCTGCCTTCGGCCCAGGTCATGATCCCAGGGTCCTGGGATCGAGCCCCACATCGGGCTCTCTGCTCAGCAGGGAGCCTGCTTCTCTTCCTCTCTTTGCCTACTTGTGATCTCTGTCTGTCAAATAAATAAATAAAATCTAAAAAAAAAAAAAAGATTGGAAGAATGGAAACAAGCAGGGAAGAGGCATATTAATGGATCTATTGAAATACAAACATCTTTGTATTCCATGTTAATATCTAACAGGCAACATCTACAACTAAAGCACACTAAACAAATAAACAATGATTTGGCCAGTTAATGTCAGCCAGAGCCTACCATCAGAATCATCAGTTATGGTTAAATGGACTTGTGGACAGAATACCTATGATATTATGGATGTAGACTATTCATTGAGCCCACAGTGTAGGCCTCCACTGCCTGAGTTTCTATTTACTTTCTCAGTATACATCCTGCTAACAACAAAAAGAATACTGATCTCCAAATATGGCACCATTCCCTTTAGGAAAAAAAAAAAATGGCTATCTGATGGTAAGTTGACTACATTTAATTTTTTTCCAACTTCTGATGGGGAAACAATTCATTTTGACTGAAATTTCACATTTTTTCAGGTACAGATTTTTTTTTTAAAGATTTTATTTATTTATGGGGCACCTGGGTGGCTCAGTGGGTTAAGCCGCTGCCTTCGGCTCAGGTCATGATCCCAGGTCCTGGGTTCAAGCCCCACATCGGACTTTCTGCTCAGCAGGGAGCCTGCTTCCTCCTCTCTCTCTGCCTGCCTCTCTGCCTACTTGTGATTTCTCTCTGTCAAATAAATAAATAAAATCTTTTAAAAAAAATAAAAAAATAAAAAAAAAAGTTTTTATTTATTTGACAGAGAGATCACAAGTAAGCAGAGAAGCAGGCAGAGAGAAAGGAGGAAGCAGCCTCCCTGCTGAGCAGAGAGCCGGATGCGGGGCCCTGGGACCATGACCTGAGCCGAAGGCAGAGGCTTTAACCCACTGAGCCACCCAGGCACCCCCAGGTACAGATTTTTATTGCCTGTTCACATGGCTTTAGGCAGTATCACTTAGGAGCACTACAAGAGCTTATGAATTGTTTGTATCATTAACATAGTATGCTGCATAATGTTACATCAAACCAAATAACTCACTTTATAACCAAAGAAGTGGAGCAGTGAACACAGGATCATGGGATCCACTGGCTGTGGATCATATAACAAACTTTCCCAAAGCTGTTGACCTGATAAAAATGAAGCAGCTCCTTGCTATCACACCTTCATAACCATCTTGAAAATGAAACCCTGGAGTGAAAAGGCACTACACCCCATGATGCTATACATACATACTCTAAATCAAAGATCAAGATAGAGTGATCAAGATCACTCTATCAAATCAAAGATCAAGATCAAAATAGAATGTTGTGTGTCTGGGAATGGATGCCAAGGGGAAGAATTAGGAATAACTCCACTCGACATTAATTCTGATTATCAGCTATGGAATACATACTTAACAGTCTCTGAAACAGTAGTCTCAATGGTTTTGTTTGTTTGTTTTTACATAGGGAAATAATCCACCATGGGATACAAGCCAACATAGAATCACAGCATTGTTAAGTTTTAGCTGCTGCCTGATCATTCTAGGTTGCTTTTGCCAAAAGCCCATCAAGCAAAAAATAGAATAGAATAGGTTAGGTTAGACTAGAATAGAATAGAGTAGAATAGAAGTTAGCTACCATACTGGCAGAGGTAATTGGTCATCACAGGGAAGTAGTCATTTTGCTTTATAATTGATCAGGGTGGCAAATGATTGGCACTTGAAAAATCCACTTGAGGCATGCTTTGGTCACTATTCCGTTTTAACTTTAAATGACCAACTACAGCTACTATAGCTTAATAGGTTTGTGTTAACCAGTTCAGGCTTCTCAGCAGATCGGGTCACCCCACCAGGCAAGAGACCCATTTGAGGCAGAGGGGAATCCAGAGTGGGTGATCAAGATGGAAGTTGTTAGTGTCACTTCTGGTCTTCAAACCAAATACAAGCAGAAGTGGCAATTGTTCATATCTTTTTTCTCCCTGAATATTTTCCTAGCAAAAGAAACAGACCAGAATTCTAAAAATTCTGTCTCAGACAAAATGAACTTACTGTATAAAGCAAGTAAATCCATGCAACACAAGGAGGGACCTATTGTGGACACAGTGTTGTTTCATACAGATACTGTTTTTAAGACCAAAGAACTCACTCCCTCAGCTTTCAGAAGTATGTTTTACCAGTGATTCACAGCTCTGAGGAGGGATTCCACTAGCTCAAAGGGCATTCTCTTGCTGAGATTTGCATCCTTCCCCAGGGAAGACTCTGGGCTAAAAAGGCCAAGCTCCTTTTTTTAGTTGGAGATGTTGGAAGGGCCATTCCAACTTCAAAACTCCCTATGGGATTGACATGACTTGTCAGCTCCATTCTGCGACCCGTATTCCTTTAAAAATGTTATTATCTAGCACACATTGTATTTAAATGCCTGCATGCAAATATCTGTCTTAAAGTCAGCTGTCCGGGAAACTAGGCTAATGACAAATTATTTAGAGGGACTTGAATTAATTAATTAAAATTAATTATTTTTAAAATTATTTATTTATTTATTTATTTATTTATTTATTTATTTATTTATTTGAGATAGGCAGTGTGAGAGAGCATGAGAGGGGAGAAGGTCAGAGGGAAAAGCAGGCTCCTGGTGGAGCTGGGAGGCTGATGTGGGACTCGATCCTGGAACTCCAGGATCATGACCTGAGCCAAAGGCAGTTGTTTAACCAACTGAGCCACCCGAGTGCCCCCAAATTAATTATTTTTATTAATGAAAAATTATGTATAATTGTGGTGCCTGGCTACTAGCTCAGTTGGTAGAGCATGAGATTCTTGATTTTGGGGTATTTGAGTTTGAGACCCATGTTGGATGTAGAGATTGCATACATATATATACACATAGATACATACATCCATAAAACAAAAAGTAGAAGGAAATCCACTTAAAAAACCACTGCAGATTCACTTATACACGAATTAAGACTTTTTAGTATGCAGGCATACTATTAGAAGCTGGAAATACCAAATTATGTAGCCATGGTTGTATTCCCTATGCATAAGTACTTTTATTTATTTTTATTTATCTGACTTCCTATAGCTGTAAAACTATGATTAGATAACCTCTCTATTATTAACCTCTATTTATTCCATGTATTTTAAAATGTTATAATTGATTTTTCTTTTGTGTATTAAACCACATGATATTTCTTTAACATTGTAGCTCTCTCTTCATAAACATCGTTTTCCCCTCTAGAATACAATTTGTTAATCTGGAGAAGTGAAGGAGTGTTATGCATGTGGCATGATTGCAAAACAAAAGTCTGTCTTGAAGACAAATATCGAGACTACCTTCTTTTTCTTGGAGGATTCAATACTTAGAGACAGATTTTACTCTTCACAAACTTGGCTATTGTGGTTAGTTTATTACCCATCCTTGTCTAATTAAAATTGTAATAGCCAACGTATAAAATGTCCATAAAGATTCCAATTTGTTTTAAAATAAGTGTTCGAAGGTTTTATTGTTTTTATTCCTAACAGTTCGTTTTTTTCTGTTGATTATTTTTCTTAGTGAATGATTTGTCATCACAGAAGATTGTTCTGTTCATGCTAATGTAGCAATTTTCTTTACCTGTTTAGTGTTTAACTTTTCAATGTTTCTAATTTTGTTAAATTATCTTGTTATAAAACCGTACTTTGCTTTGTAATTACTTAGTTATATTCAGTAAGAGGGAAGATTGAGAGATCTATAAAAATAAGCAGGAACAAATTATAAAGGATAATTAGAAACTGGAAAACAGTGAGCCCAGAAGTGATACATGCATTCTAGATACCACTTTTTTTTTTAACATTTCTGATCTATTTGTGAATGAAGAACAAAATAATAGAGGAAATACTTGCAGAAGGAAACAGATTGGCTACTATTTGCCATTGTAGAAGGTTAAAAATAAACAATGGTTTTAATTGTGACATTTTAGCAATTTATATATGTTACTTTGTTTCACTTGAGAAATTCAGATGGTCTAGGAGCACTTGGGTGGCTCAGTCAGTTAAGCATCTGACTCTTGATTTCAGCTCAGGTCATGATCTCAGGGTTGTGAGATTGAGCCTCAAGTCAGGCTCTGCACTGGGTGTGAAGTCTGCTTGACATTCTCTCTCTCTCCCTCTTCCTGTGCCCCTCTTCTGCCTCCTCCTCCTCCTCTCTCCCTTTCTTAAAAGAAAAAAAAAAAAGTCAAAATGGTTTAGTAAATTATATGTATGTCTGGGAAAAGTGACACTAGATCAACTTAAAATATTTTAACTCTCAATCTAATTGAACTAGTATGAGTCATTATTCGCACTCCAAAATATTCTTGAAATTACTTTTAAAAAATATACTGATTCTAGTATATTGAATTAGGATATATAGACAGTTTCTATATTTCTGAGCTATTTAATTAACATTTTAATTTATTTAAATTATTTATTTTATTCCAGACTAGATTCATGGTTAACATCAATAATTTTGCCTTATCTTAGAGGAAAAAATCTGTGTTATATAGAATTTTAGAAGAAATATGAAAAAGAACCTTTGTTTTCTTTTGAAAGTTATACACTAACTTTCTTTATGACTAACACATGGATAACTCTAAGCAAACATATACCAGATAGTAGCATTGAATATGTGGCAGTTGGGGAATATTTCTGGTTTAGTCTGTTGTCCCAGCACAATGATTAACTGAGATCTTTCTTAATTCTTAGAAGTGTCCCATTTGGGCTAATAAATTATGTTGTCATTCTATTTGTAGATAATCAAGTTTGTGCTTATGTACAGTCCCTCTTAACTCTTTTTTCCTATCTAGTCTCACAAAAATACAGTGTTATGTACTGCTTTTGGAACTCTCTAAACCCAGGGACCAGTTTCTGACACATATTAAGTGTTCAGTTTGATCTATTGCATTAAAGCTAAATTTACTAAAAGACCACCATGCTACTACAGTGCTACCATATACTGTGTGGACTTCATGAAATAGACTTTAATTTCATTTTATAAATTGAGACGATTGACCATAATTACCTTGGTCTAAGTCATATAAATAGTATAGAATTATAATTATGTAATTATGTTATACATTCATTTATTTGTGAAATATGAGTATCAACTACATTTGTGCTGAAGTTACAGTAATGGGTAACATATAATGCAGGTACTCAGAAATTTTAGCATCCTAATAAATCGTGGTAATATTAATTGAATTCAAACTTCTGATTCTTTTCCAAGCTTTATTAAGGTATAATTAATATACCCCAAATTCACATATTTAATGTACACTTTTTGATAATTTGGGACATGTGCATGTCATATGAAACCATCACCATAACCAAGTTATTAAACATACTCAACACATCCAAAAATTTCCTCTATTCTTTTGTGTGTGCGTATATATGTATGTGTGTACATGTATGTGTGTGTGAAGAAAACCCGAGAACTTTCTTTTCAATATAAAGTCCACAATACAATATTGTTAACCATATGTACTATGTTGTATAGCAGTGCAGAAGATCTCTAGAACTTATTCATCTCATAACTGAAACTTTATATCCACTGAGCAACATTTCCAATTTGCCCTTCCCCCAAGTCCCTGGCAACCACCATTCCATTCTCTTTTTATGGCTTTGACTGTATTAAAATCCTCATTTAAGTGGAATCACACAATCCTTATCCTTCTGTGACTGAATAATTTCACAGAAAAATTTCCTCTAGATTCATCTGTGTTGTCACAAATAGTGGATTTCTTTTTTTTTCCCCTTAAAGATTTGTTTGTTTGTTTTAGAGAGAGAAATAGTGCATGAGCATGGGGAAGGGCAGAGAGAGAGAGAAAGAGGGGAAGCAGACTCCCTGTTCAGTGGGAAGCCAGATGTGGGGCTCAGTCTCAGGACTCCTGAGATCATGATCTGAGCCGAAACCAAGAGTTGGATGCTTAACCAACTGAGCCACCCAGGTGCCACAGAGCAGATTTCTTAATTTTTTTTTTAAAGCCAAATAGTATTCTGTATATCTCTACCCATTCATCTATTGATGGACACTTGTTTGTTTGTCTTTTCCCAAATCTTTGATACTGAAACATGTTCTCAATGAACATGAGACTGCAATATCTCTTCGAGATCCTAATTTCAATTCCTTTGGATAAAAACCCAGAAGTAGGATTGCTGGATCATATGATAGTTCTATTTTAATTTTTTTTTTAAAGATTTTATTTATTTATTTGACAGAGAGAGATCACAAGTAGATGGAGAGGCAGGCAGAGAGAGAGAGAGGGAAGCAGTCTCCCTGCTGAGCAGAGAGCCTGATGCGGGACTCGATCCCAGGACCCTGAGATCATGACCTGAGCCGAAGGCAGCGGCTTAACCCACTGAGCCACCCAGGCACCCCCTATTTTAATTTTTTAAAGAAACTACATATTGTTTTTCATAGTGGCTGCACCATTCTACATTCCTACCAACAGTGTATGATGATTCCAGTTTCTCCACATACTCGCCAATACTTGTTATCTTTTGGATTTTTTATAATAGCCATCCCAACAAGTGTTAGGTGATATCTCAGTGTGGTTTTGATCTGCATTTTTGTATGATTAATGATGTTGAGCACAGTTTCATATAACTGGTGGCCACTTGTCTGTCTTCTTTGGAAAAGTATCTATATGAAAGTCCTTTGCCTATTTTTTATTAGGTTTTTTGTTTCTTTTTGCTGCTGAGTTGTAGGAGACTCATAATATTTTAGATATTAACCCTTATCAGACAGATAGCAATCGAGACAGAAAATCAATAAGAAAACAGAATTTGAACAATACTATGGACCAAAAGGACCCAAGAGGTATATACACAATGTCCCATCCAATAGAAGGAGAATACACATTTTTCTCTTTCCAGGATAGATCATATTAGGCCACAAAGTCTTAAATTAAAGACAGTAAAAACCCTATCAAGTACCTTTTCCTGCTACACTGGTATGAAACTAGAAATCAGTGACCAAAGGAAAATCGGAAAAGTCAAACTTCTAATTTTTTATCTAGCATTCTAACCACCATAAATACGACACTTCTCTTACTCCTATCAACATGAATGCAACACGCAATGCATTTTCATTAGCCATGGTGTACCTACATAGGTTTATGAGGTAAAATACCAAAAATTTCTATCATCCCATGATTTATTTTCTTCTGATATCCTCACATTAGAGTGTATGTAGCTGAAGTGTTTTCAGAGGCATAATCATTAACTATATGTAAAATATATTTAAGATAATTATCATATTCCTAAGCTATTCCATACACATACACATACATACTGCATACACCTTCTTTTCCCTTTACATGATGAGTCATATTGATCAAAAGAGTGATTTACAAAAAGTGATCATCGTTACCACAAAAAGGACAATATAAGACTTTAAACATGTAATGTGTTGAATTTTATTTATTTTTGGTTCTTTACAAAGATAAGTCACTGATAGTATAGACTTAAATAATTATTTTTAAATAAAATTCAGTTACACTCTACAAGAGTAATCTAGGAGAGTTGTCTATTCAAAAGAGATCATTCTCTCCAAAATTTACTCTTCTGTTGTATTCGCACTTGTATTAAAACAGTGAATGATATTTCATGTATATATAGCATCATTTCTTCCAGACAAAATAAATTGCTTTAAGCAGACTAGAAACTTAAAATATTGAGAGTAACTTTTTTTTTTTAAGAATTTGTTTATTTATTTAACAGAGAGAGAGATCACAAGTAGGCAGAGAGAGGAGGAAGCAGGCTCCCTTCCAAGCAGAGAGCCCGATGCGGGACTCGATCCCAGAACCCTGAGATCATGACCTGAGCCGAAGGCAGAGGCTTAACCCACTGAGCCACCCAGGCACCTGAGAGTACCTTTTAAGATGTCATTTTTTGCCCTACATTTCATTTGATGGCAAAGGCAATTAACAGCTCCATGTTAAAACTAATCACATAAGTAGAAATGGTACAAACTAGAATATCAGAAGGAAAATATGCATAATTCATAATTAAATGATAAATTATAATACATTCATAAAGTATCCTGGAAGAATTTCCATGAGGAATATGTATTTTGCTGCTATTTGATAGAATGGTCTGTTAGGTTTAATTGGTTTAAAGTATTTTTCAAATTCACTGTTTCCTTTTTTATTTATTGTCTGGATGATCTATTCATTGTTGAAAGTGAGATACTGAAATCTCTCACTGTTACTGTATTGTTATTACTCCTTTCATATCTGTTAGTATTTGCTTAACATATTTAGAAGCTCTGATGTTGAGTGCATATATATGTAATAATTGGTATATCCTCTTGATTAATTGATCCCTTTTCATAATATAATGACCTTTGTTTCCTGCTAATGTTTTTTTTAACTAACATCTATTTTGTCTGATATAAAATAGCTATTTCTGCTCTCTTGGTTTCCATTTGCATGAAACATCCTTCCACATCCCTTCACTTTGAGCCGGTCTGTATCCTTGAAACTAAAGTATATCTCTTGAGGGGAAGAATATAGTTGGGTCTTACTTTTTGTTGTTGTTCTTTTGTTTCTGTTTTAATCCATTCATTCACGCTATACAATTTGATGGGTTGTATGGCTGTATGACCTTGCCACAGGTCTTCACGTGACACTGGAGGCCAGTAACAGGTGTCAGGCCAGCAGTGTGCAAATACATGGCTGGAAGGGCTGGCCTCTAGAATGCACACAACAGTAAGGGTTAACTTTGGGGGTATAGTGTGGCACTCTACCCTAATGTAGCCACCAAGGCCTGGCCTGGCTGCTGGTGCATGTCCAGGGCTCCAGCGGGGATTAGAAGGGAAATAGGGAGGGACTCAGGTGGTTGGAGTGAATGCAGATACCTGTGGAGCAAAACCCAGTGAAATCCACAGGGTTCAGTTGCAGCTGTCATGACCATTGATTTCTTCAGTGGTGAAAGCTCCTGGTGGTTGTCTGCAAAACAGACTAGGGAATGGTGGCTATTTTTGCTGTTTCACTGAATATAATTTTAGGAATGGTAATAAACACGGAGAATGATGTTCCATATAACAATGCTGTCTTCTTCTGCCTTTAGTACATATCATAGCTTAATAAAATTTTGATGATCTTGGAAAACATAAGAAATATGTGTGGCTCATTAAGAATTACAGAGTGCTAAGTACAGATCCTAGTATATTTTTCATCTTTTATCTAATCAACGAGATCTGATCATCTCTGTATCTCATCTTATCTGATACAATATAAAAGGTTGTATATCATTATTCTAACACCAAACTCTTGTATTCTGATGTAGAACTTCAAAGTATAGCATTAACTGAAGAAGAGAACAAAACAGAATTTGATTCCAAACAAGTAATAAATGTAACAAAATATATTCATTTATATGTACATATGCACATAAAACGTTGAAACAATTCAACATACTGTTATCACAATTTCAAGAGAGTGGGAAGAGTAGCTAAAGGATTATTTTATACTTAATAGAATTATAAATTATTTTCATTTTAAAAATAGTATATTTAGTGTTGCTTCTTTTTTCTCTAAGGGGCAAAATTGTATTGTAAATTTTTCAAATTCTGAAATGGCCAGGTTAGTAGTGTTGCATAGAATTTTATTTATAACATTTTTGGCATTTCTAGTGCCTATTACTGACCTTTATTTTGTTTCAGTTTCTGATATTGTAAAAAAAAAAAAAAAAGATAAATAAAATTATACCAGACAAGTTAAACAGGAGAAGAAGACTTTCTTCACGACTACTGCCATAGGGAAAAAAGATTAACTTTACCTCCACTGAAATGAGAGGTAAAAGAGAGTTAAAGCGTTGATGTGAGCTAGTAGAAAAGCAGGGGGTGGGGGTGAGGGTGGGAGGACTTTAAGGTGAAGATTGGTCGATGTGATCAGGCAAAGTGTGTCTGCTAATTGGTGCATATCAAAGTTAGGCCCCTACCCTTCCACACAGACAAAGACTATATTTCTATATTTCCTGATGATTGTATTTCAAAGAGAGGGCTCCAGGTCTTTGAGAAAGTCATTCCTGGGTTGTAAAACTGGCAAGATACTAGGAAAAAATTTACATCCCAAAGGGACAGAGAAAGAGTTTACAGTTTTAAGTTTTACAAAGTAAGTTTTTTGTTTGTTTGTTTGTTTTGTTTTCCCTAAGAAAAAGGGGGTCAGGGCTTATAATCAGGAAGAAACCTGTCAAAAGTTTAGAGGAGCTTAGGGGAATGTTAAGGCCTTCTTGGTAATATATGTATGTAACTACCAAAAAGGCTTTTGACCTAAAAATAAGCAGATTTTGTACTGGAGACCTTAACAAACCCTTTACACTCTTTCTTTTTTGCCTCTCAGTCTCTGCCTTCTCCTCCTCCTCTTCTTCCTCCTTTTCTTCCTCTTCCTCCCCCAAATCCTCCTCTTATTCTCTTCCCCTTCCCCTTTTCCTCCTCCACTTCCTCCTCTTCCTCTCTCCCTCTTTCTCCTTCTTTTCTGTCTGTAACTGAGGAAAAAGGTCACAAAGATAAACCACTATCATTTATAAGAAATTAAATTTAAAATATGTTAGAAAAGAATAAAAAGAATATCGTTAAAGGTTTTCCAAGTTAGGGCGCCTGGGTGGCTCAGTGGGTTAAGCCTCTGCCTTCTGCTCAGGTCATGATCCCAGGGTCCTGGGATCGAGTCCCGCATCGGGCTTTCTGCTCAGCAGAGGGCCTGCATCCCTCTCTCTCTCTCTCTGTCTGCCTCTCTGCCTACTTGTGATCTCTCTCTCTCTGTCAAATAAATAAATAAAATCTTTAAATTTAAAAAAAAAAAAAGGTTTTCCAAGTTAATAAGCTTTTCCACCAAGTGATTTGGTCAGCAATTTTCAAGCTTTAGTTAATTACTCTACAGAATTGCAGAGTATCTCCTCTCCCTCATATCAGGGAGATCATATGATAGTTGTCTTTCTCCGATTGACTTATTTCGCTAAGCATGATACCCTCTAGTTCCATCCACGTCGTCGCAAATGGCAAGATTTCATTTCTTTTGATGGCTGCATAGTATTCCATTGTGTATATATACCACATCTTCTTTATCCATTCGTCTGTAGATGGACATCTAGGTTCTTTCCATAGTTTGGCTATTGTAGACATTGCTGCTATAAACATTCGGGTGCATGTGCCCCTTCGGATCACTATGTTTGTATCTTTAGGGTAAATACCCAGCAGTGCAATTGCAGGGTCATAGGGTAGTTCTATTTTCAACATTTTGAGGAACCTCCATGCTGTTTTCCAGAGTGGTTGCACCAGCTTGCATTCCCACCAACAGTGTAGGAGGGTTCCCCTTTCTCCGCATCCTCGCCAGCATCTGTCATTTCCTGACTTGTTAATTTTAGCCATTCTGACTGGTGTGAGGTGATATCTCATGGTGGTTTTGATTTGTATTTCCCTGATGCCGAGTGATATGGAGCACTTTTTCATGTGTCTGTTGGCCATCTGGATGTCTTCTTTGCAGAAATGTCTGTTCATGTCCTCTGCCCATTTCTTGATTGGATTATTTGTTCTTTGGGTGTTGAGTTTGCTAAGTTCTTTATAGATTTTGGACACTAGCCCTTTATCTGATATGTCATTTGCAAATATCTTCTCCCATTCTGTCAGTTGTCTTTTGGTTTTTTTAACTGTTTCCTTTGCTGTGCAAAAACATGGGGGGTCGAGGGGGTAGGAGAAGAGTAAATGAAACAAGATGGGATTGGGAGGGAGACAAACCATAAGTGACTCTTAATCTCACAAAACAAACTGAGGGTTGATGGGGGGAGGGGGTTGGGAGAGGGGGTGGGGTTATGGATATCGGGGAGGGTATGTGCTATGGTGAGTGTTGTGAAGTGTGTAAACCTGGCGATTTGCAGACCTGTACCCCTGGGGATAAAAATATATGTTTATAAAGCTGTAAAAAAAAAAAAAAAAAAAAAAAGAAAGAAAGGATGAATCCCCAAGTTTGTAGCAACATGGACGGGACTGGAAGAGATTATGCTGAGTGAAATAAGTCAAGCAGAGAGAGTCAATTATCAAATGGTTTCACTTATTTGTGGAGCATAACAAATAGCATGGAGGACAAGGGGAGATGGAGAGGAGAAGGGAGTTGAGGGAAATTGGAAGGGGAGGTGAACCATGAGAGACTATGGACTCTGAAAAACGATCTGAGAATTTTGAAGGGGTGGGGGGTGGGAGGTTGGGGGCACCAGGTGGTGGGTATTGTAGAGGGCACAGATTGCATGGAGCACTGGGTGTGGTGCAAAAATAATGGAATACTGTTATGCTGAAAAAAATAAAAAAATTAAAAAAAAAAAAAAAAGAATTGCAGAGTAAATTATTGCACTTTTCTACATGTTTTTCTCCTATTGCTTATGCAAAGAATCAGTTATTCGTATTTATAAAAAGAAAAGAAAAATACTGCTATGGTTTTGTTACATTTATGTAACTTTGAGTTGATATTCTGTATAGATAATTTGTTAAGTAGGAATGTACTGATTCTTTCTCAGAAGTATGGGTCATGGACTATGCCTTTCTTTAATGTAACTCAGTGGATTAAGTCAGTGCCTCCACACAGTGGGCGTTCCACAAGACCTGGACAAATTCACAAGTAAATGAATGATACTGTGGATATTTGGTCTGATGTTAACTGTAGGAAGGTTAGCATTAACCTTCATAATATCAGTTAAAAACCTTGTTATTTTTATGAAAAATTAAGTTCTTTAATTTAGCAATGTATAAAGGGTTAAAAATCCTCTTCAATGCTAGTTTTGAAAGCTCATTTATGAGCCTAATAAAGACTTGACTTTTAATAGTGTAGGAGTCAATTTTATGGGGAAAATAAGTGTTCATTTGGTTACTATATTCTTTTTATTTCTAAATTACTGCCTTTTTCTCTAGTATTATATTGTAATATCATTCAAGTTCCTCTTCAAATTAATAGGTGGCCACTTGCAATAGAAAATCCTTTGATCACCCCTGGAAGAGCTCTCAGCTTCCTTTAGGTAGCATTTTGAAAAGATTTCTTCTTATTACTGTTACTTTAATACAAAAGTCACCCACTCTTTCTCAACAAACTTTGATAAACAAACATACAACTGTCCTGACCACCACCATAATACTAGTGGTTTATGAGCAACAAGATGGAAGAGAGGGCAAGGATGTCTTGTAGGGGCATTAAAAAGAACCAGGAGATAAGGTTCAAGGTTCCCAGGTCTTAGCTAGAACATGGCCTGGGGTATGTTCTAGCAGCCTCAGATTGGAAGAGACTGTACTTGTTCCTTCCCTGGTGATGGGAACTGGCAAAGCCAAACCAACTTGAATCTGAGGCAGCCGTCACTGTTGGGGCCCTGCCTTAGGTTCAGTGGAATTACTAGCAAGCCTAGGGTTGGGGGGGTAAAATGCAGAGGAAAACTACTTGATACAGAGCCAGTAAGCCAATATTCTCAAGCAGAAGATTCTTTTTATCAGGTGAAATCTCAAGCAGAATGCCAACATGTAAAACAAAGTGGATCTACTCTGGTCTGATTGAAGTGGGGGAGGGGTTCAGAAGTCACAGACTTTCATCTTCTCTGAGACACCTCCACAGAACCATGGTACTCTGTGAAGCCGTTTTAACCCTAGGATATCTGAAATGAACATGAAAAAAAAGGGCCAGAGAGGTTAGGTAAATTTCCTAAGTCCCCTGCCTCCCAGGCCAAGAGGCCTTTCCCTCCACTGCCTCCCTCTTCCACAAACAAACAAACAAACAAACAAACAAAAAACTGGTCTTTTTTATATGGTCTTAAGTGTACCACATACATGTTTATTTCATATGCAACATCTAATAAGTTAACAAATGTAGCAGTCCCTGACATGTCTATCCTAAGCCAATCCCACTGTTGTATTTTATTTTTTTCATCTTTTTTAAAATTTTTTTAAAAAGATTTTATTTATTTATTTATTTATTTATTTATTTATTTATTTATTTATTTTTTACAGAAAGATAGAGAGCATAAGTAGGCAGAGAGGCAGGCTGAGGGAGAGGGAGGAGCAGGCCCTCTGCTGAGCAGGGAACCCAATGCGGGGCTCTATCTAAGGACCCTAGGATCATGACCTGAGCCAAAGGCAGATGCTTAACCAACTAAGCCACCCAGGCGCCCCTATTTCTTTAAATTCAGTTAGCCAACATATCATTAGTTTCAGATGTAAAGTTCGGTAATTCATCACTTGCATATACTGCTATTGTATTTTAGATGCATTTAACTTTTTGGTTTTCCAGGTTCACTAGAGAGGAATTTTGTCTTAGGAGTAATCAAAACTTGAGTCATATATGATTTAGTTGCTATTTAGGTGAGACTTTGGATTTTAGACTCTAGAGTTGATGCTGGAATGGGGATTGGGGAAAGTAATTAATTTACATATGAAAAGAACACGAATTTGGGGGGCCATGGGCAAAATGTTAAAGACCAAATATTAGCTTTTCCCCTAAATCTGTATGTTAAACACTACCTCTCCATCTCTCCTGATGTGATGCTGTTAGGAAATAGGACCTTTAAGAGATAAATAGGGTTAGATGAGGTAATGAGGGTATAGCCTCATGAAGAGATTAGTACCCTTACAAAAGTTACCAGAGAAAGATGTTGCTTCTCCTCTCTGCTATGAAAGACACAATAACTTGGTAGTCTGCAACCCCAAAGAAATTTTTCACCAGATTTGGACCAGCTGGCACCCTGATCTTGGAGTCCCAGCCTACGTAACAAGAAATAAATTTCTGTTGTTTAAAGCCACCCAATGTATAGTGATGTCCAAACTGACTAAAACATTTATGTTATCATATTCCATTCTCAACAGTTAACATCATCTATGTTGAAAAGTTAGGAAGGGTCATAGGGAAGCTCTATTTTTAATTTCTTGAGGAATCTCCACACTGTTCTCCAAAGTGGCTGCACCAACTTGCATTCCCACCAACAGCGTAAGAGGATTCCCCTTTCTCCACATCCTCTCCAACACACATTGTTTCCTGTCTTGCTAATTTTGGCCATTCTAACTGGTGTAAGGTGGTATCTCAATGTGGTTTTAATTTGAATCTCCCTGGTGGCTAGTGATGATGAACATTTTTTCATGTGTCTGATAGCCATTTGTTTGTCTTCATTGGAGAAGTGTCTGTTCATATCATTTTTTTATATGATGGTCTGTTTTGTGTGTGTTGAGTTTGAGAAGTTCTTTATAGATCCTGGATATCAACCTTTTGTCTGTACTGTCATTTGCAAATATCTTCTCCCATTCCGTGGGTTGCCTCTTTGTTTTGTTGACTGTTTCCTTTGCTGTGCAGAAGCTTTTGATCTTGATGAAGTCCCAAAAGTTCATTTTCACTTTTGTTTCCTTTGCCTTTGGGAGACATATCTTGAAAGAAGTTGCTGTGGCTGATATCGAAGAGGTTACTGCCTATGTTCTCCTCTAGGTTTCTGACGGATTCCTGTCTCACGTTGAGGTCTTTTATCCATTTTGAGTTTATCTTTGTGTACGGTGTAAGAGAATGGTCGAGTTTCATTCTTCTACATATAGCTGTCCAGTTTTCCCAGCACCATTTATTGAAGAGACTGTCTTTTTTCCACTGTATATTTTTTCCTGCTTTGTCGAAGATTATTTGCCCATAGAGTTGAGGGTCCATATCTGGGCTCTCTACTCTGTTCCACTGGTCTATGTGTCTGTTTTTATGCCAGTACCATGCTGTCTTGGTGATCACAGCTTTGTAGTAAAGCTTGAAATCAGGTAACGTGATGCCCCCAGTTTTATTTTCGCTTTTCAACATTTCCTTAGCGATTCGGGGTCTCTTCTGATTCCATACACATTTTAGGATTATTTGCTCCAGCTCTTTGAAAAATACCGGTGGAATTTTGATTGGAATGGCATTAAAAGTATAGATTGCTCTAGGCAGTATAGATATTTTAACTTCCGATATTTTATTCTTCCGATCCAAGAGCATGGGATGGGTCTTCTTTAATTTCTTTCATGAGTGTTCTGTAGTTCCTTGAGTACAGTTCCTTTACCTCTTTGGTTAGGTTTATTCCCAGGTATCTTATGGTTCTTGGTGCTATAGTAAATGGAATTGGTTCTCTAATTTCCCTTTCTGTATTTTCATGGTTAGTGGTATAAGAAAGCCACTGATTTCTGTACATTGACTTTATATCCTGGATATTTACCCCAAAGATACAGATGTAGTGAAAAGAAGGGCCATCTGTACCCCAATGTTTATAGCAGCAATGGCCATGGTCACCAAACTGTGGAAAGAACCAAGATGCCCTTCAACGGACGAATGGATAAGGAAGATGTGGTCCATATACACCATGGAGTATTATGCCTCCATCAGAAAGGATGAATACCCAACTTTTGTAGCAACATGGACGGGACTGGAAGAGATTATGCTGAGTGAAATAAGTCAAGCAGAGAGAGTCAATTATCATATGGTTCCACTTATTTGTGGAGCATAACAAATAACACAGAGGACATGGGGAGATGAAGAGGAGAAGGAAGTTGAGGGAAATTGGAGGGGCAGGTGAACCACGAGAGACTATGGACTCTGAAAAACATCCTGAGGGTTTTGAAGGGGCAGGGGGTGGGAGGTTGGGGAAACCAGGTGGTGGGTATTAGAGAGGGCACGGATTTCATGGAGCACTGGGTGTGGTGCAAAAACAATGAATACTGTTATGCTGAAAAGAAATAAAAAATTTTAAAAAATAAAATAAATAAATAAATAAATAAATAAAAGATAGGAAAGTTTACTTCAGAGATGTCATTTTACTATATCCAGGTTGCAAAGCTATTGTATTTTGGAGTTAAGATTTGAACCTAAAGCAGTTTGTTCCAAGGCCGAACTTCCTATGCTCTGTTTATTAAATTATTGTGGAAAAAAAAAAAAAAAAAAGAGTACACAGGCTTAGATTTCTGCTCAGGTTTTCATCATTAAAATATAAGTACTGTACATGCATGGTTATTGAAACCCATAAGAACACTTTTCAGAGCACTTGAAGAATAGAGAAATTACATGAAATAAATATCTGGATTCTGTCCTCAAGAAGTTTATAATACAGTTAGAAAAATGTAAGACAAAAACAAATATATATGACTCATAGATTTCTTTGTTGTGAAAGGAACACAACATCTTACCATCTTACCATCTCAGTAAGTTTTTAAAATATATATACAGTAGTCTTAACTATAAGCACGCTGATGTACAGTATATTTCTAGGATATATTCACCTTGCATAACTGAAACTTTATAGCTTTGGCTACTACCTCCTTGTTTCCCTTTCTCTCAGACCCTGGCAACACTATTCTACTGTCTGTTTTATGAGTTCAGTTATTTTAGATTCCTCATACAAGTGCTAACATGTATTTGTCCTTCTGTGTCTGGCTTATTTCACTCAACATAATGTCCTCTAGAGTCATCCATGTTGCTACAAATGCCAGGATTTTTTTTTTCTTTGAAGGTTGAATCTGTTCCCTCATATATACACATCACATTTTCTTTATTCATTTGTTAATGGACATTTCAGTTACTTCTATGTCTCAGTAACTATGAAAATCATGAGTATGGATATCTCTTTAAAATCCTGATTTCAGTCCCTTTGGATATATACCCAGGATTTAGATTTCTGGATTATATGGTAGCTCTATTTTTAGTTTTTTGAGGAATTTGCACACTGTTTCCATAGTGTCTACATAAATTTCTATACCCATCGGCATGTTCAAGGATTCCCTTTCTCTATAACCTGGCTAATGCTTCTTATTGGTTTTCAGTATAATAGCAATAATAACAGGTGTGAGGTGATATCTCTTCTTTGGAGATATGTCTATTCAAGTCCTTTGCCCATTTTTAAATTGAGATACTGTTTTTAATTGTTAGATTTTATTATTACTATAATTATTATTACTATTGAGTTATTTGAGTTTCTTACATATTTTGGGTTTTAACCCTCTATCAGATACACGTTTTTGCAAATACTTTCTCCTATTCTATTGGTGGACTTTTCATTTTGCTGTGTATTTATTTAACCGTGCAGAAACTTTTTAGTTTAATGTAAGTCCCACTTGTTCATCTTTGCTTTTGTTGTTTGTGCTTTTGGTGTCCTATCCAGAAAAAAAGTATTCTTAAGTAGTATCAAGGAGATTTTTCCCTATGTTTTCTTGTAGGAATTTTATGGTTTCAGGTATGAATTTAAGTCCTTAATTCATCTTGAGTTAATTTTGTGAGTGGTTTTAAGATTGGGATCCAATTAAAAAAATTAAAAAGAAAAAAAAAGATGGAGGTCCATTTCATACTTACGTTTATTTTGAATTCCTTATATAAGTGCTATCATGGTATTTCATTCATTTAGGTATGATAAAGAGAGTAGAAAAGTATAATAGGAAACAATCTCAAAAAATCTTAGCAAAATATATTTTAATTAAAATAAAGTATCAAGTTTTCAGGGAGAAATCAAGCCGGTGATACTATAACCAAATTACAAAGTAATATAATTAACAGGGGGTACATCTGATAGCATGGACCTTCTGATGTGATGCCTTGGAAATACAAAGTAACCATTGTGCCGTTGTAGCCAAATTTGTGTAATCTGCATTTAATCACAAGAAAATATCACACAAATCCAAATTCAGCAGAATAACTGGCTAATAACAAAATCAAGAAACACGAAGACAGACTAAAAAATTGTTTCAGAATAAAGGAAACCAAAACAATATGACAACTAAATTTGATGCTGGACCAGAAGTGTTCATTAGTAGGGAAGTTGTTAAAATGTGAATACATCTTACAGATTTGATAATACTATTCTGTCATTGTTAATTTTGTAGTTCCATATTTGTACTGTTGTTTTGTAATTAAGTAACTTTTGAAAAATATAGTAGAAAAGTATACTGGAATTCTTCCAGCTGATTTTGCAACACTTTCAATTCATCTGAAAATTGTTTCAAAGATGCATGGACTCTAAATGCAATTTAAAACCACAATGAGATATCACCTTACAGCTGTTGGAATGGCTAAAATTTTTTTTTTAAGATTTTATTTATTTATTTGACACAAAGAGATCACAAATAGAGAGGCAGGCAGAGAGAGAGGAAGGGAAGCAGGCTCCCTGCTGAGCAGAGAGCCCGATGCGGGACTCAATCCCAGGACCCTGAGATCATGACCTGAGCCGAAGGCAGCGGCTTAACCCACTGAGCCACCCAGGTGCCCAATTTTTTTTTTAAAAGTATAAGAAATAACAGGTGTTGCCTAGGATATGAAAGAAAGGAACCATCATGCACTGTTGGTGGGAATGCAAACTGGTATAGCCACTGAAAAACAGTATAGAGATTTCTCAAAAAGTTAAAAAATAGAACAACCTCATGATCTACCAATTCCACTACTGGGTATTTAGCCAAAGGAAAGGAAAATACCAACTCAAAAAGATATATGCGCTTCTTTTTATTGCAGGATTATTTACAACAGCCAAGATACGGAAGCAACCTAAGTGTTCATCAGTAGATGAATGGGTAAAGAAGATGTGGTATATATATTACAGTGAAGATTTACTCAGCCACAAAAATGAGTGAAATCTTGACATTTGCAGCAACATGGTTGGACCTAGAGGGTATTACGCTAAGTGAAGTAAGTTGGTCAGAGAAACAGAAATACTACATAATTACATTCACATGTGGAATTTAAGAAACAAAACAAATGAACAAACAATGAAAAAAAGACAAACAAAAATACAGACCCTTAAATATAGACAACAAACTAATAGTTGCCTGAGGGGAGGTAGACAGAGGGAGATGGGTGAAATAGATAAAAAGGATTAAGAGTACACTTACACAGATGAACACTGAGAAATTTATAGAATTGTAGAATCATTATATTGTACACTGAAACCTGTATAACTATATGTTAATTATATTTCATTAAAGAAGAAAATATAAACTTTAAAAAACATTAAGAGAAAAATTAAGCCTAAAATAATAATACAAGCTGAGTTGTATTGTATCTGTTTTTTTACGCAGAAGTGAAAATAAATACTCAGAAGTCAGGTTGAAAAGTTTTCAAAATTGAGAGAAAATTTATGAGGAACCTTGAATAGAGAAAATATGAGAGTTGTTTCTTTTTTTTTTTTAAGATTTTTTTAATTTATTTATTTGACAGAGAGAAATCACAAGTAGACGGAGAGGAAGGCAGAGAGAGAGAGAGAGAGACAGAGAGGGAAGCAGGCTTCTTGCTGAGCAGAGAGCCCGATGTGGGACTCGATCCCAGGACCCTGAGATCATGACCTGAGCCGAAGGCAGCGGCTTAACCCACTGAGCCACCCAGGCGCCCCAGTTGTTTCTTTTTATGTAAAGAATTATGGAAGTAGAAGCAGAACTATGTAAAGAATATTTGTTTTAGTGAGAATTGAGTCAGGATGCAAATGTCATCCAAAGAGTAAATCATATTTCATGATGATAAATAAAGTTGGCAGCAACAAGTAACCACCTTAAACATTTTTAAATTTAATTAGATAAATTGCTTCTAATACTGCTATGGCGAAAAATAAATGTATACACTTTGCTATAAAACACGTTTTCATAAATGATTAATATTTCTCATACTAAAAAAAAATAAATAACTAAAATCCACAAGGGAGAGATGGCAAACAACATAGAAAATAAATAGAAAAAAATAAACCTACTGCAAATGAATAAAATAACTGCACTGAAGAAAGGGGTGAAGGAGAATAATATAGGTAACTTGATTTCATTTTAATTTTAGTTATGAGAAATAAAACACTAATTTCTATGACAGATTTAGTTAGAGATATATTATCACGAATAACATTTACCTAACAAGTATGTACTGTGAGGATAAACATAATCCTGAATTAGTAGTTTGAAGAACAGAATCTCTGTTCTTTCTTTGCGTTATAGTATATGACACTGGCAAGTGTTTTGATGGATATGAGCCCTGGCTTTCTCTTTTCTAAAATATGATAAAGTAATAATAATACTGGATTTGGGAATATAACCAACTTAATATACATTCTTATATGTCATTGTAAACTTAGACTTTTATCGTTGCTGTTTTGAGTCTTTGTGACTCTATTTGAATATGACGATGATTATTATTAATCGGAGGGAGACTTGTTTTTTAGACTCAAACAGAGTAAGTATGAGACTGTTTTTTAAGGTATAGAGTTTTGGGGGCGCCTGGGTGGCTCAGTAGGTTAAATTATGGACGCTTCCTGTTGGCTCAGGTCATGATCTCTGGAGGGATGGAGTCCCAAGTCAGGCTCCATGCTCAGCGGGAGTCTGTTTGGGATTCTCTCTCTCTGGCCCTCCCCACCCCCCACTTTCCTTCCCCTGTTCATACACTTGCTCTCTCTCTGTCTCTCAAATAAATAATTTTTAAAAAATAGATGGAGCTTTATGCAAACAAACTTTGTGGCAGTGGCTGTTTTTTAAGAGTAAGCTTACTGATGACAGGAAGCATCTTATATTTTTTCTTAACTCCAGTGTTGGTCATGGTACCTAGAGCATGATAGGCATTCAGGTAATCACTAACTTCTATGATATCTATTAGAACATGGATTTATGTATTTCAAAGTATAGAAATCATGTGGTGCGCACACTTTTTAGCTTTAGTAAATGAATTGCATGTTCAAAATTATTATTAATACTTTACAGAATTTGGTTATTCAGAATTTTTTTTAAAGATTTTATTTATTTATTTGACAGACAGAGATCACAGGTAGGTAGAGAGGCAGCCAGAGAGAGAGGAAGGGAAGCAGGCTCCCTGCTGAGCAGAGAGCCTGATGCGGGGGCTCGATCGCAGGACCCTGGGACCATGACTCGAGCCGAAGGCAGAGGCTTTAACCCACTGAGCCACCCAGGTGCCCCTCAGAATTTTTTTAAAATTTTATTTGTCAGAGAGAGAGCAAGTGTGGGAGTGCTGTTATCCTACTTCTAATTGTCAAAGTCACTCAAGTCTTAAAACTGAGACTATGTGGGTAGGAATTTGTAAACAGAAGTTAAGTGAATATTCTTGTAACTTAAATTTAACATGTAAGTATATAATTATGAAGCTTACATATAAGTGTTTCTTTTTAGGGGCAGTTCTAAAGGAAAATAACATTTGTAGCACATCTAAGCTACAAATTACCTTAGTTTTAGAAGAAAATAATGTTTTTAGATAAATTATTTTTACTTCTAAATTATATATTATTATAAATACTGTGGATATATAAGATGCTCTAGAGCAAAATATAGGTTTTTTTTCCAGTGTTTTTTATTTGAGTGTGATTTGATATAGGATAGACGTTTTTTCTGGGCTGGCTTATACTGAATAAAACTGTATATGAATTATTCAACAATATATTTTTCAACATTCTTCTTATTCCGCAATATGAAGAACAAATTTTACTTCCTGCAACAAATAGTGACTAGGTTTAATGTGCTTTCCTAGAAGAGTTTAGATACAGTTCTAACAAGGAAGTTGCCAATTTCTCTTTGAATAATCAAATGTTGCAGATAGAAATCATGTCTCTGGAATGGAAACAATAACAGTATTTAATATAATTGAGAGTATTTGCCAATTTATTATTCTTCATTTTCCCCAAACTAGTAACATCTGTGAAAAAGTGAAATCACAGCTGTCAGGAATCATGGATTCATTAAATTCTAAATATGTCTTAAAATAAACATGGCAGGGGCACCTGGGTGGCTCAGTGGGTTAAAGCCTCTGCCTTCGGCTCAGGTCGTGATCCCAGGGTCCTGGGATTGAGTCCCGCATTGGGCTCTCTGCTCAGCGGGGAGCCTGCTTCCCCCTCTCTCTCTGCCTGCCTCTCTGCCTACTTGTGATCTCTCTCTCTCTCTGTGTCAAATAAGTAAATAAAATCTTTAAAAAATAAATAAATAAATAAATAAACATGGCATTATTTGATCTGTTAGTTGCCTTCTTGTGTTCTTTGTAATTAGTGACAAGTAAATTGCTGTTAAAGAATTAGGACCAAGAGCATTAACAATGTAAGCAAAGTTATATAGGCAAGCTTAGAATTTTCTGGATATTTGCATATAAGTCTGATTACTTATTTTAAATGATCTGATTATAGTGTCTCCAGATATACAAAGTGAGCAAAATAACTGTTCCTAGGATTTCAAATAAAATTCTTGGCTAGTATCAAAGCCTTCACATTATTCCAGAAAGTCTGCACATTCTGCTGTTCTTGGGTTGAGTTCATTAGTAATATACATTTACAAGACTTGTCAATTGAAAATATATCTGATTCCCAACACTGTACATCATTTTCAGATGAAATAAAAATAATGTGAAACTTATGCATAATTCATTTAGAAAATATGTATTCTATTCTTACAGAAAATGACCAACTTTGCTTTCACTTTTTTTTAAAAGATTTTATTTATTTGTTTGACAGACAGAGATCACAAGTAGGCAGAGAGGCAGGAGGAGGCAGAGAGAGAGAGGAGGAAGCAGATTCCCTGCTGAGCAGAGAGCCCGATGTGGGGCTCGATCCCAGGACACTGGGACCATGACCTGAGCCGAAGGCAGAGGCTTTAACCCACTGAGCCACCCAGGCGCCCTGCTTTCACTTTTTAAGTAAAATATATACATTCACATTATTAAGCTAACCAAATGATGATTCTGAAAACAGAGAAGAAGAAGTAATAATAAGATTTTAAAAAAGAGAAAAATACATTGGGGTGCCTGGGTGCCTTAGTTGATTAAGCATCTGACTGTTGATTTCAGCTCAGGTCATGATCTCAGGGTTGTGAGATGGATCCCCTTGTCAGGTGGTACACTCAGTGTGGAATCTGTTTGTCCCACTGCTTCTGCCCCTCACCCTGTTTGTGTGCCCTCTCCCCCACCCCCTCTATCTCCAAAATAAATAAATATTTTAAAAAAGAGAGAAAAGTATAGACCAGTTTTACTTGTAAAGGTTTATTAAAGTCCTAAGTAACATATTAGCTATTTTTAAATTAACATATAATGTATTATTTGCTTCGGGGGGGGGTGTCTGTGAATCATCAGTCTTACACAATCCACAGCACTCACCATAGCACACACCCTCCCCAGTGTCCATAATCAGCCACCTTATCCCTACCCCCCTGGGCCCCAGCAACCCTCAATTTGTTTGCTGAGATTAAGAGTCTCTTATAGTTTGTCTCCCTCCCTGGTCCCATCTTGTTTCATTTTTTTCCCTCCCTTACCCCCACGAACCCTGCCCTGCCTCTCAGACTCCTTATATCAGAGAGATCATATGATAATTCTCTTTCTCTGAGTGACTTATTTCATTTAGTATAATACCATCTAGTTCCATCCATGTGATTGCAAAATGGTGAGATTTCGTTTCTTTTGATAGTTGCATAGTATTCCATTGTGTATATATACCACAGCTTCTTTATCCATTCATCTGTTGATGGACATCTAGGTTCTTTCCATAGTTTGACTATTGTGGACACTGCTGCTATAAACATTCAGGTACATGTGCCCCTTTGGATCACTACATTTGTATCTTTAGGGTAAATACCCAGTAGTGTGATTGCTGGGTGTTAGGAAGCAATAGTACATTTAAAATAATAGCACTATAACTGTTTTACTGGGAATATAGAGGCCATGATATTAGAAGAAGGATACCCTAAAAGAAAGTGGGTTAGCAATGACAGACATTTATTTATCTCTCATATAATAGTAAAACATTAGCATCCAGCTGATGGGATAATTCTGCCATCCTTAACGTGTGGGTTCCAAGGATATACCAATCTTAAGAGGAAAAGTCTAGAATAAAGGAAATGACCCAGAAGTTTGTCACATTGCTAGTACTGACATATTGTGTCTTAAGCCACATGGGTAAAATGAGCTGTAAGGGAAATTAGAAAATTCTGTCTTCAGCTGAGGAGCCATGATCCCTCTAGAGAGAGAAAGAGGAGAATGGACACAGAACAGAGTAATAATCACACTGTTACGGTGACCTCTGCCACTCCCTATTTGAGTGTATCCATTGCACTGTTCTTCCTGCAAAAAGAATATGGATTTCCTTTTCAAGGAAGAAAATCAACAGCGCTATCATTTATGGCATCAGGCTGACAGTGAAGGAACTCTGCGTTGATGCAAAGTCCTTTCTATTATATCTTGTCAGGGTTCTATACAGGCTGGTATCATATTAACTGAAAGAAAAGTTGTTCTCCCTTCTCCACTCCCCACCATAAACCTATTACATAATGTGGAATTGAAAGAAGAATATTGTATTTCATCTCTTCAGTGCATGGATAATGAAACTCCTATCAGTCAGTTGCCACTATCTAACAAAGGGAAAGGTTTATAAAGTCTGTTTGCCCTGGTAATGGAATAAATTCCTTATTTAGCCTATTTGACAGCCCAATATTCAACTCTATTTGAGTAATTTTTCTCTCGTTGTTTTTCATGGCCCCAGCATTAATTTTGCATCCTTTTGTCGCATTTGCTATTGTCATTCACAGCCCAAATGACAGAAATTTCATAGGCAGTTTACTGATGGGACAAGATTGGTGATATGAATATTGCATTGGGGAATTGAGTTTATGTAGGCCAAACTTGCGGTTTCTTTGAAACAAAATTCTCTCTCAAAATCTGCAAGATTCAGGAACTATCAATAAATTATATGTGAAAGTAATGCATGTAATGTTTTCTTTCCAGTAATTGTTCATAAAGGCGTCAAATAATGTGGTAGCTTTAAAGCACATACATATGTCTCCTAGAGAAGCAGACAAAAATGAGTTATGTTTTCATAAGGTTATAAAAATGATATCTAAAATACTTAGTTTTCATGAAGGAAATAAATATTCCTTTCTTTCGTGTACATATGTAGAAAATTTCAGAAAGTCTTCATCTGATAATAAATAAATTTCAGATGACTGGGATTGAAAAGTCAACAGAGTAGCAAGTAAGCTAGTTAGTGATACAAGAATTAGATGGCTTAGTATTAGAATAATGATATATAACCTTTTTTATATTATGAGAATAAAATCCTTACCAGAAAAAAGATGAAAAGTTCACTAGGATTTCCACAACTCAGAGACAACTCTACTAGAATTATTCTGTAACTCTATCATCATTCTGTAAGGTTTTTAATAAACCAAACATATCTTACATTGTCCAAAAGTCATCAAATTTTTATTGAGCCATGATATGTAGTAAAAGTTGATAAAGATAGCATTGCTATATATGATGGTCTTTTCAATTTTTCTTGCCATTCCTAAAATTGTACTTAAAGGAAATTATGTTCATGTTTCTATATAGACAGAAATTGTAAAATAGTACATAAGCACACTAATTTGAGCAACCCTTTAGAATTGGGTTCTAAAAAAAGTGAAGCAGTAAAGAGTAGAGAATACATTTTTCTTCACTCTATTGAAATAAATCTCTCATAAGTATGTTGCTGTTAAGCTTCAGCAGTAGGAAAACTAACCTGAGATATAGCACTCAAGGAGAATATACATAAGCTCTATTCTGAAAAATCTCTTATTTTAGAATCAGTTAAAAACAGTAGAAATGGTTATGGATTTTACTAATGCTAGCACAAACCACTAATGAGAAGCCAGTCAGTGGAATTGTTTGGAAAGAAGAGAACTATAAATCACAAATTAATCTTAATCAGGAATTATAAGAAAAGGAAATGAGGGAAAGAGGAACGTTACCTTTCGGTACAATGGCACATAAATTGGATGCATTCACTAACACAAAAGAGAAAATTATTTGTAATGATTGTGTATTCTTTCTTGTATTTAATGTTTGAGTTCTGTGTTCCATGACCTGATGGGATTTTTCTTACAAATATTTCAGACAACATTGTTGTGTTACTTTATGCAGTATTCCTAAATTTCTATGGTAAGTTTTAAAACATAGATGATTTTGAAATACTTTAAGAAAACAAGATAATATGTAAACAACAAGCGTGACACATAAATATGATGTGGGCTTTTTAATTTTAACTTCTTTTAGTTTTTGTTCAATAATGGACAAAATTTGACTCATAAAAGGGTTAAAATAATTGTAAGTAACATTATCAATCTAGTAACATTCAGCTGTAACAGTAGCAACAATACATTCAACACTAACAAGAAATGTTCTTGCTTGGAAATTTAACTTTCCAGCCATATTTTAAGGGTGTAGGAAAAAAGTGTATGTGGTATAGATCTCCCAAACTATATTTAAGGATTTCATACTTAAGCATTCTCTAATAGGAGAATGGAGAAGAGTGAAGGCTGTCCTTTGTTACCACAGCCTAGGCGGTTGTCACAGTGCAATGGTGGCATCTATTGGCATGTGGTATATATGACATGAAATTGCTTGGATTTTTTCCCAAGTCTTGCTTTCCTAGAGCATGCCATGTCTAGATGTTGAGAATATATGTTTCAATCAGCACTGAAAGGCAACATTAAAAACAATCAAGAAGATTTCTATTTTTACTATCAGTCATAAAGAAGAATGAGAAGAAAAAACGTCAGTATTTAGCTTATGACAGTTCTGTGTTCGTCAGTGTGTTCCAAGGTTATTCAAATACGGCATACTAAAGTGTAACAAAAGAAGGTCAGAAAGTCTATTATAGATCATAATAGGTAGGTAGGTAGGTAGATAGATGGATTAGATAAATATAACAAACATTGAGCTACACAGTGAAAAGTAAAAAGGACATTATGGCCCTAGGAACTTTGTAACCTTGTCATAAAGGCATATTAAATAGAGGATCATAGAAATATGTAGTTACTCATGAGAATAAATTAAGAAAATTAATTGAATGAAGAAAAATAATTCAGGAAGGTAATGTCAAGATAGCGTAGATATGCTAGAGATTACACTATTCGATAAGAAATGTCCTACATGAAAGTAACCTTCTTTGCCTTTTATTTTGTGACAGAAATGGTTAATTGATTCATAGTTTTTTCCACCTAGAAATTTAATTCAACAAGTTACTGAACTTTGCAGTTAGCCTACCAAATAACAGCAGAGATGCCTTATGGTTACTTTGTTGTACTGAGAGCTACATGGAACGGCTATAGTAAGGGCGCTGTATCTATGTGCATTCAACACCCCAGGGCTGAATCAACTCAGGACAATGTTCCATTCTAAGAATTCTTACCTAAATGGAATCTGTTTGTTTTGAAGTACCTTTATTAACTCTTCATTTATCTCTTTTTTCCAGAATCCAATAAGGCAATCTCTTACTCCAGGAGCACAGGGCACCCTGCTGTATGCACTGCCAAACATGTCTCTTGAGGTACGTAAAAACAGAACCGTGTTGTTGTTACAGCTGTGGTTGGTTGTGGGCATGTGTATTCATCTTTTTTTTTTTTTTTAATTCTGTGTATTATCATGTTTTGACATAAAAAAAGTAAAAACAAAAACAAAACACCTTTCACTTTAGGGAGAGACTGCCCCGATTAGCCAATTCTTAGAGATAGCAAGAAACTCACAAATCCTGTCTTTGATATGCAGACTAACTGAAACAGAGCCATACTTCTTTCTATCCTGTGTATTCCAGAAAACAGTATTCCTCTGTTTAATCACTCCAGGGCCATGTACTAATAAACTAGGGCCCTAAAGCATAGAGCCTGCTGAAATTATTCAAACAAGCCAATCCTAAATTGTTTACCCTGCCCTGTCTTACCTTTCCTGTGTAAACCCTAATAAAGGCTCTGGCTTTAACCTATTGCTCCACTCTGTTTCTTTCTTTTTTTTTTTTTTTATTAAATTTTATTTATTTATTTGACAGAGAG
Source organism: Lutra lutra (assembly GCF_902655055.1). Taxonomy (NCBI): domain Eukaryota; kingdom Metazoa; phylum Chordata; class Mammalia; order Carnivora; family Mustelidae; genus Lutra; species Lutra lutra. The sequence goes on from NC_062281.1 coordinate 28,330,618, forward strand.
AGATCACAAGTAGATGGAGAGGCAGGCAGAGAGAGAGAGAGAGAGAGAGAGAGGGAAGCAGGCTTCTCGCCAAGCAGAGAACCCGATGCGGGACTCAATCCCAGGACCCTGAGATCATGACCTGAGCCTAAGGCAGCGGCTTAACCCACTGAGCCACCCAGGTGCCCTCCACTCTGTTTCTGTTTCCTGACCAAAACCTGGTGTTCCTCCTGAGACCCTACAAAGTGAGTGTGCCCCTGGTTTCTAAGGGAACTGTAATTAACACTGAAATAACCTCTCCAGGTCGTCACTCAGTCACATTTATAAAATAAGACCCAGGCACCAAACAGCAAGTTTCAGAGAAAAAGATACAGAGAAAATTAGTTATTTGGCATTAAATGAACTTAATGAAATATGTCCTTGTATTAAAAAAAAAAAAAAGGAACTTTGATTTTGTCGGAAAGTACTTTTTCTCACAAACAGAAAGCTTTGGACTATTACTGATATAGAAGAATAAATTTACGTATTTGTACCAATACTGCAAATAATTGTGCCAGTTTGGAGACATTGAGATGTGGAACATGGATCATTCTTTCCGGCTATCAACAATCATCAAGTTCCATACATAACTGCTCCATTTTCCTTCAATCTGAGTAAACACAACCTACTTTAATGCTGATAGAGCACAATGTATAAAAAGAAAACTTTATGCCACCATATGATCAATGAAAATTATTCATATTTTATCATTGTTAAAGTTTGATATGAAAGTAAGAGGGCATAAAATTTTGAATAGCTATTAAGTAACTCAAAGTTTTTAACAGTCTTGATAAAAAAATATAGAAGTTTCATGAAACACAGAGTGTGCACAAATAATTTAGAATCTGATTGACTGATTTCACCCAACTACTTCAAGATCTGGAGACCTACTATACCCAGTTACTTTTAATTTTTTTTGGAATCTCTATTGCTTTCTCTATGAAACTAAGAATACTTGGGTCCAGAGTCATACTGGACCATACGTAAACTATTTCTTATCATTGAGAACCTAAGAAGAATAGTTTGGGGAGTGCTGGGAGCAAAGGCCAGATGGGAGTAGATTCAGAGAGAGTGGGAAGAGGTGAATAGGAAACAGGTAGAGAGGTTAGACAACTTTTTGGAAGGGCTATACTTTAAAGTGGAAGTAGAGAGAATTAAGAAGACATTTGTGTTTATTTTTAGATACTTGTACAAATCAGTTCAGACTTAATCATGGTCTGTGTCTGTTTGCAAGAATGTATAATATAGTATATATTGTAATATGATAATATAATATATATATATATATATAGTATATAGTATAATATAATATATGGGCTGGGGGTGGTTTAGCTTGGTCACATCATGGATGGACATCCTGATAGCAACTACTACTGAGTGAGCAGTCAGTATGCAATAAGCCCTTTTCTAAGTGCCTCACGTATACAATCATGTTTTCAGCATATGTTCGTGTGCATGAACACACACACACACACAGACACACATGCACACACAAGAATAGAAATATCATCTTATTTTTGTAGAAAGGAAGTAAGCCATTAACAAGTGATTTGTCAAAGACTACAAAGATACGTAGTTGGAGAACAAAAGTCCAAACAGTACATTTCTGTTACCAGAATGGGTCCCCATTCTGTTATATAAAATTCTTTTTGCTTTTGGATTTGGAGGAGAAAAACCCAGAGACCGCATTGAAGCACATTATATATAACTCAGAATGGCTTGAGAAGAGTCTGTAAAGAGGATGAGGGAGATTTTTTGAAGCTTATGTGCACCTTGAAAGTGGCTTAGAAGTGACAGTGACACCTATGAAAGATTTGCACATGTGAAAGAGATTTTGACAGTGAAATGGCCCAAATGCAGACTATTCCAATAGACCATAAAATAAAGGCATAAAGATCATACTCATTGTATAACCACAGGCATAGAGAAGGGGGGAATGAATTCTAGAAAATGAATAATTTGCCCTGAGACATGTGGGCAGAGGGAGAGAGAGGAAATCTAATACTCAGTTCCAGATTATGAAACTGGGAGACTTAGCAAATATGAAGAACAAAAACAAAATTGGTTTGGATTAAAAAAAAAAGTGGGATTGTCTTAAACATAGTTTCATAATCTGGAAGCCAGTTTTAAAGCATGAGAATAGAACTCAGGAGAGCAATCCTAATGGTAAATGCACCATTAGATGTCATCTGCATAGAATTGACATCCATTAATTAATTCAGAAATATTTCATCACCTACTCTCCTCAAGCACTGAGGTAGGTGTTGCAATATACTATTGAGATAGAGAACTAATCTGCTCTCAGCAATGTTGCTGCAAAATAAAAAATATAAATACACAAACAGGTGATTAAAATATATTGTGGTAATTGCTAAGAAGTCAAGGTAGGTATTGTAACCATACATGAGAGGTGCTAATTTAGATTTGGAGATGGATGCCAAGGAAAGCTTTCAGGGTATATAAAATTTTCATGAGAGAAATAAGAAAATGTGCAAAATTTAGAAGTTTGGAAAGCATCTGAAAATAATGGCAAGAGAATCAAAGAAGGAACAGCTTCCTAGATAGAAGGCAAGCCAATATATAGACTTTTTTTTGAGGGGGGGTAAGCCCTGTGAAATAGTGATTTAAGAGGAGATGTTTGACAATTTCCACATAAAGCTTTTAGATGTAAAACTAGAAGAGTGCATGTGACTATAACTGAGTAGCTCCTCTCAGACAGAGGGAAGGCAGCTCTCTGAACATAAATTAAAGAATACATGTCTGTTTAGGAAACAGAGACAGGAAACAAGGGCTGACACATTCAAAAAAAAAAAAAAAAAAAAGAAAAGTAAAACACAGTAGTTAGAGAAAATGTAAAGTTTGGGAATAAGTCAGAGAAATCTCTTCTACTGATCAAAGTATAACAGACCAAGATACAGCTAGTCCCTAGATCCTGAATATTGAACCAGTGTAAAAACAGAAAAGGGTTAGTGAACAGAAAGCATCAAACATCAGAAGGAATTTCAAATGTATGTTTTTATTTTGTTTTGTTTTGTTTCTCATGGCTCTTCAATTGCATAATTTTCCATTAGATTGGACAAAGGCATCTGGTCCCTTTTCAATGGACAGGAGTCACCTAAATAAGTGATCTGTTGGACAGATTATGCCACCTTCTCCCTTTCCTATTGCTATGTTCATAGCTTCTCAGACTCGAACAAATGCTGATTTATAATGCTACAGTCTGCTCACAGTCAAAGGACCTATGTTTAGAACCAGAAAGAAATGATCTATCAATCCATGAGAGACCTCATGTGTGCTTTCAAGTATCATGCAGTGGTTGTTGTTCTGTGACTAGCTTATTTCACTTAGCATAATGTACTCCAGGTTCATTGTTGTTGCAAATAGCAGGATTTCCTCCTTTTTTAAGGCTGAGTAATATTGTGTTGTATGTATATTGTATTCATCTGTTGATGGATATTTTAGTTTTTGGCTATTGTGAATAGTGTTGCAATGAACATGGGAATGCAGATATCTCTTTGAGATTTTGATATCAATTTTTTGGAGACATATATATATATATGTATCTCCTAATATATACTGGGATTGCAGATCATCTGGCAATTCTATTTTCTTTTCTGTTTTTTTAGAGAGGGAGGAGGTGGGGAAGGGCAGAGGGAGAGAGAGAATTTTTTTTTTTTAAAGATTTTATTTACTTATTTGACAGAGATCACAAGTAGGCAGAGAGGCAGGCAGAGAGAGAGGAGGAAGCAGGCTCCCTGATGAGCAGAGAGCCCGATGCGGGGCTTGATCCCGGAACCCTGAGATCATGACCTGAGCCAACGGCAGAGGCTTAACCCACTGAGCCACCCAGGTGCCCCGGGAGAAGAGAATCTTAAGCAGGCTCCACACCCTGCACAGGTGCCTGACTCTGGGCTCAGTCTCACAACCTTGAGATCATGACCTGAGCCGAAATCAAGAGCTGGACACTTAACCAACTAAGCTACCCAGGGACCCCTACAGTGATCCTTTTAAATGAAAAATATATCATGCCAATCTTCTCCAAAATTTGCAATGCCTTCTCATCTCATTCAGAATAAAAGTGGAAGTTCTTACAATAGCAGATCTACAAGATCATAACTTCTGCCCCTTCCTCATCTTTCTAATCTGATTCACACATGGTCTCACTTCAGAGCCTTTTATTCACTTTGCTTTATGACAGGTGTACTCCTCACCTAAATTTCTTCATCCTTCGGGATATTAGTTACATGTCATCTTTCCTGTGGGGCCAGCACACAAACGTGTGCGTGCGCACACACACACACACACATACACACACACCCATTAGCGTTTATCACTTTATTGCCTTTCTTCCTTAATGTACTAGTCATATCAAATATATCACTTATTTAGCTTTTATTTTGTCTTTCCTATAAAAAGTAAGCACTGTATGGAAAAAGATTTTTGGTTTTGGTCACTGATATATCCCCAGTGCCAGAAGAGTGTTAGACACATAGAGAGTACTGCATAAATACTAACTGAATTATAAATGTCACATGAAATTATATGTATCTATATTAAATTTAAAGATATACTATATTTTATTATGTTTATATATTTATGTATATATTTATCTTATGTATATTATTTGTATATATATATTTGTAGATTATATATTTTCATATATATGTTTCAGCTGACCAGCTTTTTAATTTCATACCAGCATTTTAAGGCATGTTCAAGGGCCAAATAGGCTTTAATTATATAAATATCATCATGAATGATTAATATTTTAAGATAACATGTTATACTATAAGTGTATGGAAACATATTTCTTAATAAATTATAAATCATTTTTTAATGTTTTAATGTAAATTATTTTTCATCCTATATGCCCATAACAAAGTTATGACTTTTTTGCTAGAACTAGAAAATAAATATGGTTGAAAGAGACAGTTGCTTACTTGGAAATGTCCAAAAACCATGTATACAAATATCCCTGTACATCTTCTAACATATTTCTTGATATTAAGTTAAGATACAAGAAGTCTCCCAGAAGTTAACTAAGCCTACGTTCATTTCCCTTTTGATGAACCATTCATATATTTTGTAAAAGCACAAAAGATATAAAATGTTATGAGAATTTCACTTTCATAAAATGAATGGCCTATGGAAAAAAATGTCATTTCTATAAATGTGGATCTTTTTCAGACATATGTAAGTCTGTGTTATTTAGCATATGTATTTATGATTATAAAAGGTCATAACTTTTAATATTTTTCAGAGTAGTACATACTCATAATATTAAAGATTTGTATTTTGTGGTTCTCATGAGTAAAGTCATTAAGATAAACACTCAGTAGACAAAACTATAGCATTTGATTAGAGGTAATATCCGTTAATCTGTCTACTATGTTAGAAACTCCTTGTGATTTTTTTTTCCTAGGAAGGAAATTTCCTAGGAATAGAGACATCTTTTCAAATCCATAACTTCCCTGATTTGTAAAGGTATCAAAAGGGATTATCTTGAATATGTGTTGTTCATCTGAAAATTATAAAACCTGGAAGGAAAATACAGAGTTTCCTACTCTAGCCAAAGAGAAAAAAAACAATGTTTATATTTATTTTTTTTATAGCTCTAGCATTCTGTGGCATAATAAGAACTGAGGCATTTTAACAAGAAGATGAGTGTTAAATATGTCAGATAAAGATTCCTATATTTTACCAAAGATTTCAAAAGTAAAATTTTCTTTGTGTGCAGTACCATGAAAGCTTAAAACATTATAAAAGATGAGAAATGTTAAGAAATGTACCATCTGAATACAGTAGTTTCACCTTCACTACAATGTATCTGATTTGGTTAAGTTATGTAACCATTCTGAGTCTTATAATTGCTTCATCTGTAAAATATAGAAAACTTTCATCTTCATGTTGGCCACTAATATTTTAGTCATAAGTATCAGGCCACAATCCAAGATATCTGAAGAGAAAAAGGAGATGTTGGTTTTTGTAAGTGTCAAGTGCAATCAGAAAAGCTGGTTTCATGCATAGCAGGATTCGTATGTTCAAATGTCACCAGCCATCTGTCTCTTTTTCTTTTATTGATTACTATTATTTTTATTCTTAAATAGGCTTTTTCCATGCAGCAGCAAATATTTATTCTGGAAGTTTGAAGCTTACTTAAACTATTCTTTTTTTTTTTTTTAAAGATTTTTATTTTATTTTATTTATTTGACAGAGAGAGATCACAAGTAGACAGAGAGGCAGGCAGAGAGAGAGAGAGAGGGAAGCAGGCTCCCTGCCGAGCAGAGAGCCCGATGCGGGACTCAATCCCAGGACCCTGAGATCATGACCCGAGCCGAAGGCAGTGTGGCCTAACCCACTGAGCCACCCAGGCTTAAACTCAATACTTAAACTATTGTTAAAACTGATTAGTGATACATACTGATATTGATAGATATAGAGATATATGTACGTGTATATACACATATCTCCCTCCAAAGTTTGGATCAATTCCAGAAGAACAAAAACAAAAACAAACTACACTGATTGTTGGGTTATATGTCAAATGCATGTATTTTGGTTACTATAAAATAATATATTGAGTGGCAAGCCTATGGTAGCATCATAGTTTTCATAAAGAAACTAAAAATTAAAGGAAGAAAGTTCTATTTGTGTATATTTTCTTTTCTTTTTTCTTTTTTTTTTTTTTTTTTTTTTTTTTTTTACTAGGAAGAAAATCCAGAATTTTACTTGTGTCTCTTTAACTAAAATTCTTGGACACGGAGATTATCCTTCTATAAAAGAGGTACCAGAGACTATGGACTCTGAAAAACGATCTGAGAATTTTGAAGGGGTGGGGGGTGGGAGGTTGGGGGCACCAGGTGGTGGGTATTGTAGAGGGCACAGATTGCATGGAGCACTGGGTGTGGTGCAAAAATAATGAATACTGTTATGCTGAAAAAATAAAAAAATTAAAAAAAAAAAAGAGGTACCATTGTTACTATTATCATGTTTTTTCTTCAATGCTAAGTAAAAATAACATCATTTCAGTTATATAGTAAATAAAATCAAAATGTGAATGCCCAAACCATACCTTTTTAAAAAAATTAGCTTCTAAAAAGGTAATCATCTATCATAATATTACAGTTTTATATATTAACATATTGATATGATATTTCTTTAGTCCAATCATCCTAACAATTAATTATGTGAGTGTAATTTTTAAATAATAAGGGATATATTCTCCTTTGTGATTACTGGAATTGAATAAGTCCAAATAAATACAGTATCAATATACTATAGTACATTGTTTTTTACCTTATTATAGAGGTTTTTTTTTTTTCCTAACAACTTAATCCATAAAAACAAGGCTCAGAAGGCTGTTCTCAATCACACAGCAGTATTATATCCTATAAGGCCTTCAGTTATTGGTTTTCAAGCCTGATATATTAACAGATATATTTTTATTCATAATCCTTAGAAATATTATGTGCTCTTCTCTATCAGTACCCAGTCACTGCTCTGGTGATGGAAGTTATGCCTGCAGTATGTGAACACTGTAGCATTTCCCTATGAATTGGCTTATGTAATATTGCCTTTAACTAAATGATAATATTTATATAGAAATGCCCTTATTAATTATTGCATTAATATGCTGAGACTTTTGGGATTTTGGTTATCTTGTATTTTTCTTAGAAATAGCATCCTAATTATAAATAAAAATTTTACTGCTTTAATACCATTTTGCAAAGCATCAGATAGTGACTGTTGTAAAATTCAGTACTTTAAAAAATATCTCTAGACTAAGAAATTTAAATTTACTGTATAAAACAATATCTTTAAATCATAAAGTTTCTGTATAGGTTGTACATTTTCTCTTTGGCACTTCTAAATAAAAACAAAACAATTTATAAACATTATAACTCTGAAATCGATATAATATAAGAAGGACCCAATTATTTATTTTGGTTTTAAAAGTTTATAATGGAGAAATAGAGAAAGTTTTCATAACTTGGTGTTTAATATCTAGTAGGGAGTTATTGTCCATGCCTTATTATTACACTTGTAATATTATTACATTCATCTGTGAATAATTGCTACTGTCTGTTTTATAAACAACAACAAAAAGAGTGATGTGAACATTCTCAAAGCAAGAAAAGTACATCATGCTATACTTCTGGACAAATGCCTAATTTTAAAACTATAGCATGAAAAATGCAACATTGACATTGAGTTTTATTTAAGTAATTAATTCTAAATAAGAAGTGAATAATTCAAAACAGTCATGAGAAAAAAAAAGATTTAAAAAATAAAATATCAGAATGCAAATAAAACTTTTATGAATCCCTCATATTCTTATCATCTCTCTTTTGATTTAGTCTATCCTGAATTTGGTACATTATTAAGTGCTCTTCCTCTTCCTCTTTTCTCTGTCTTGTCTTTTTTCTCTCTGACAAAGGATATAACCCAGATCTTTTTTTTTTTTTTAGGATTTATTTATTTATTTATTTGACAGACAGAGATCACAAGTAAGCAGAGAGGAAGACAGAGAGATAGGAGGAAATAGGCTCCCTGCTGAGAAGAGATCCTGATGCAGGGTTTGATCCCAGGGTCCTGGAATCATGACCTGAGCAGAAGGCAGAGGCTTTAACCCACTGAGCCATCCAGGCGCCCCTATAATCCGGATCTTTAAAAAAAATTCCAACTCAAATCATATGGAAAAAGACCAAACTAATAAAAGCCAGGCAATCATTGCAATAGACAATTAACTTATTTTTTTACAGTATATAGAAATTATAACATAGAAACTATAAAGATATTCTCCTATATATTCTTATACTTTAAATTATTGTTTAATCCATATGAAATTAATTTATACATTGTCTTTGTATAGATGCTTTATCAACTGTGTTAAGTAAGAATCCAATTTTATCTTGTTTCATATGGATTACCTATCATTCTACAATCAACTCTTAAGTAGTTGATAACTTCCCAAAAAGTATCAATCTCATCTGTACTATATACCATGCAAGTTTCCATATTGATGTTGGTACTTTCTGGGATCTCTATTTTATTCTATTCATCCATTTCACCAGTTCATGTGCCAATACCACATTTTTCTTCAGTTAAATAATTATAAATAATTTTCTAAAATGTGGTGTATATGTCTTTACACAGTGTCCATTCCTTATTCTCTCTCTTTCATATATGTGGGTATATAAAATATATGCATATATAATACACATATGCATGCTATATGTGATTTTTAAATATATAAATGTTAACATGCAATATATGCATATGTGTCTGTCATATATACATATATTTTGTGTACATATATACTATGCATTAGAAAAGCATTCAAGGATGTTGATTAGATCGTGAATCAATTAGGATACATACACATATGTCACCTTGATGTATTTGAATCAATATCCTTGCTAGTTTTTAAAATATATACTGACAAGTTGATTCTAAGATTTTATGGAAATAAAATGTCTTAGGAGTGCTGGAACCATCTTGATAAATGAGAACAAAGTAGAAAATGTAAACTAATTATTTTTCAAGTTTTACAACAAAGCTACACTTATCAACACAGTACAGTATAGGCTTACTCATTTTTTTTAAATCACCAGAATAAGTCTAAATATATATACACTTACCAAGTTGTTTTATTTTTATTTAATTTTTTAACATGCCACTGAAGTAAATCAAGGGGAAGGTGAAAATATTTTCAAAAAATGGTGATGGAAAAACTGATTAAGTACAAGGAAATAGTGAATTTAGAACCATATTTCATACTGTACAACAAAGCTATTTTGTGATGGATCATAGTCCTAGACCTAAAAATTAAACCTACAAAACTTCTAGAAGTAAACTTAAGATAATTTTTTTAAAATATTGTGTTAGTGACTTCTGTAACAACTGAAAAACATGAATGGTGATTTTAAAAATTAATAAAATTTTCTGCATTAAAATTAAAGCCATGGGGCGCCTGGGTGTCTCAGTGGGTTAAAGCCTCTGCTTTTGGCTCAGGTCATGATCCCAGGGTCCTGTGATCTAGCCCCGCATCGGGCTCTCTGCTCAGCAGGGAGCCTGCTTCCTCCTCTCTCTCTGCCTGCCTCTCTGCTTACTTGTGATCTCTGTCAAATAAATAAAATCTTTAAAAATAAAAATAAAAATAAAATAAAATTAAAGCCATGTAGTTCATGAAAGACACATTTAAGAGTAGGAAAACTCCATTAAAAGGCTGAGATCAAATTTAGAATAGAGGTAGTACCTGGATGGCTCAGTTGGTTGTGTGCAACTGTTGATTTCAGCTCAGGTCATGATCCAGGATCATGAGATTGAGCTCTGTATTGAGCTCTACACTGAGTGCTGAGTCTGATTGAGAGTCTCTGTCTCCCTCTCCCTTTGCCCCTCCCACTTGTGTGCTCTCTATCTACCATAAATAAACACGTCTTTTAAAAAACTTAGAATGATATGTATTAGCAAGGAGTTTAATCCAGATAAGAATTTCTATAACAATAATAAGAACATTCCAATGACAAAGACAATAACCTTTAAGGAAAATAAATGGCGAATATGCATATGAAAAGGTTTCACTATTACTAGTAAACATGGAAATGTACCTGAAAACTATCACTTCACACCCTTTTGAATGAGGAAAATTAAAAGGTCTGATTGCTAACTATAGTTAAGAATATGGAGAAACTGGAAGTCTTACTATGTTGCTGTGTGTACTATGGGATTATTCAACAATTTGGGGACACAGACCCTGACATTTTTATTAAGTTAAATATATACCTATCTTATGACCATGCAGGTTCAAACTGAGGAAATTGCACATGCTAAATATTAGAGGAGAACAGGAGAAAAATTACTAAGTCATCAGATAAGTATATTTTAATTTTACAAGAAACTGCCAAGGAATTTTACAATGTGACTATACCATTTTATATAGCCATCAAGAATGGATGAGCACAATGAAAGACAATGGCAAGGAAACATCTTTTATTAAGACATCTCTGAGGAAGTAAAATTCAAACATAGATATGAAAGATGAAGAGCCAATCGTATGAGGAGACACAAACATATGTGCATTTTATCTTCTACCTTGGGGTTAAAACCCCAAGGTAAAAGAGGACTTTGTATGTTTGAAGAACTGAAAGTAACTGAGTGTAAACGAACTGAACACTGATGACAAAAACTAAGGTTGGAAAACCACAGATTCTGTTCTATGTGTAATGAAGATATGTTGAAATGAATCAACCAGGGCAACAAAAAATAACATAAAAATAAGATATGAGTCCATGTTATGTGTATAATAGATTATAATAGGTTATAGGGACAGAAGCCTAAAGTAAGCACACCACTTAGAAAATAAATATGGAAAAGCAGAGAAGAAAAAGTTGGAGGGGGAAGATGTACTTGAGAAAGAACTGGAGGAATTCCATATGTTTTCTTCATCATACCAATAGAATCTTGGACCATTTGAATTTTTCTCCAATTTATTTTAGTCATATTCTTTGACTTTTGATTTTTTAAAATTTCTTTTTAGCATAACAGAATTCATTGTTTTTGAACCACACCCAGTGCTCCATGCAATTCCTGCCCTCCATAATACACAGCACCTGGCTCCCCCAACCTCCCACCCCCTGCCCCTTCAAAACCTTCAGGTTGTTTTTCAGAGTCCATAGTCTCTCATGGTTCATCTCCCCCTCCAATTTCCCTCAACTCCCTTCTCCTCTCCATCTCCCCATGTCCTCCATGTTATTTGTTATGCTCCGCAAATAAGTGAAACCATATGATAATTGACTCTCTCTGCTTGACTTATTTCACTCAGCATAATCTCTTCCAGTCCCGTCCATGTTGCTACAAAAGTTGGGTATTCATCCTTTCTGATGGAGGCATAATACCCCATAGTGTATATGGACCACATCTTCCTTATCCATTCGTCTGTTGAAGGGCATCTTGGTTCTTTCGACAGTTTGGTGACTGTGGCCATTGCTGCTATAAACATTGGGGTACATATGGCCCTTCTTTTCACTACATCTGTATCTTTGGGGTAAATACCCAGTAGTGCAATTGCAGGGTCATAGGGAAGCTCTATTTTTAATTTCTTGAGGAATCTCCACACTGTTCTCCAAAGTGGCTACACCAACTTGCATTCTCACCAACAGCATAAGAGGGTTCCCTTTTCTCCACATCTTCTCCAACACACGTTGTTTCCTGTCCTGCTAATTTTGGCCATTCTAAGTGGTGTAAGGTGGTATCTCAATGTGGTTTTAATTTGAATCTCCCTGATGGCTAGTGATGATGAACATTTTTTCATGTGTCTGATAGCCATTTGTATGTCTTCATTGGAGAAGTGTCTGTTCATATCTTCTGCCCATTTTTGATATGATTATCTGTTTTGTGTGTGTTGAGATTGAGAAGTTCTTTATAGATCCTGGATATCAACCTTTTGTCTGTACTGTCATTTGCAAATATCTTCTCCCATTCCGTGGGTTGCCTCTTTGTTTTGTTGACTGTTTCCTTTGCTGTGCAGAAGCTTTTGATCTTGATGAAGACCCAGAAGTTCATTTTCGCCTTTGTTTCCTTTGCCTTTGGAGACATATCTTGAAAGAAGTTGCTGTGGCTGATATCGAAGAGGTTACTGCTTATGTTCTCCTCTAAGTTTCTGATGGATTCCTGTCTCACGTTGAGGTCTTTTATCCATTTTGAGTTTATCTTTGTGTACGGTGTAAGAGAATGGTCGAGTTTCATTCTTCTACATATAGCTGTCCAATTTTCCCAGAACCATTTATGGAAGAGACTGTCTTTTTTCCACTGTATATTTTTTCCTGCTTTGTCGAAGATTATTTGCCCATAGAGTTGAGGGTCCATATCTGGGCTCTCTACTCTGTTCCACTGGTCTATGTGTCTGTTTTTATGCCAGTACCATGCTGTCTCAGTGATCACAGCTTTGTAGTAAAGCTTGAAATCAGGTAACGTGATGCCCCCAGTTTTATTTTTGTTTTTCAACATTTCTTTAGTGATTCGGGGTCTCTTCTGATTCCATACAAATTTTAGGATTATTTGCTCCAGCTCTTTGAAAAATACCGGTGGAATTTTGATCGGAATGGCATTAAAAGTATAGATTGCTCTAGGCAGTATAGATATTTTAACAATGTTTATTCTTCTGATCCAAGAGCATGGAATGGTCTTCCATCTTTTTGTGTCTTCTTCAATTTCTTTAATGAGTGTTCTGTAGTTCCTTGAGTACAGATCCTTTACCTCTTTGGTTAGGTTTATTCCCAGGTATCTTATGGTTCTTGGTGCTATAGTAAATGGAATTGGTTCTCTAATTTCCCTTTCTGTATTTTCATTGTTAGTGTATAAGAAAGCCACTGATTTCTGTACATTGACTTTGTATCCTGCCACATTACTGAATTGCTGTATGAGTTCTAGTAGTTTGGGAGTGGAGTCTTTTGGGTTTTCCATATAAAGTATCATGTCATCTGTGAAGAGAGAGAGTTTGATTTTTTTTTTAATACACATACTGTAGATTTAACTTTTTCTACAAAAATTCCTATTGGATTTTATTCTGACAGTCATAGATAAGTTTCTTTAATAGTGTTTACTTTTTCTTTGGAAGTTCTTTCTTGATTCATGGATGTGTTGCATTCTTGAATATTTCTTATTTTCTTAATTAGAATTTTAATTCTAAACCTCCTTTCATTCAGTTACCTCTCCATGCTACTGTTTTTCTTCTCAATACTTTTGATTCTGGTTTGATGAATATTATTTATAGTGTAAATACTTGTAATGTTGGGTATGCAGGTAAACATTTCCATATTCAGGGTTTCACCCCATTGCCATATAAGAAAATTTTGACTGCATCAACCCTACCTAATTCAGCATTTTCTTTTTTATCGAATCATTAGATGTACAGAAAATATCTACACCTGAACATGCCCTACCACAGTGCTTTGTTTAAATGGCGGGACTATAGATAACTAAAATTTCTTTATGCTGTAAATTCTGCCATTTATGTTTCCATCTATAGTTACCTTTATAAAGTGATTGTCTATAAACCAATTTATTAGATTAAATAAACTAATTGAGTAATACAAGCCTTCCTGTACATCTTCTGTACTGTAATCAGGTAAGTAAAAATTAGACTTCCAGAGATATTTTCTCTGAGGAAGAAGTAATCAGAGTGACTAAATTCTTTCCACCACTTGTTATTTTCTTTAATGTCTTAATCTTTTTCAAAGATCATATGTTAAAAATTATTTCTTAAAAACATGTCATCTGTTAGGAAGAAATCGTTCTGTAAGGTTTCACAGTCTGATTAGTTTTCCCAGTGAGCAGTGTCATTGTAATTGTGCCCCTTGTTAACATACTCAGGTTCATTTGTGGGCATTTTGATGGGCTCAGGAGCAGGGCGAGCCATTTACTGCTGTTTAGCTAACAGGAAAACACATACATCCCAAAGTCAAAATTTTTCATAAGCAAGATAATGCCTTTCATTTGTTTATTTTACTTTTACACTATTTTATGGGCAATAATGAAAATATTGTAATCTAACCAGTTTGTTGAAAGTGGTTTTGTTTCCTTACACTTGGCTCTGATGAGACTTGTGAAAGTGAAAGTGAATAAAGCAATTGTAAACTTACCTAAAGAGCTCCTGTTAAGATAGAATCAATAGAATCATTATCTTAAAAAAAAAAAAAAGAACACCTTTATTTCATAGTAAATTTATGGTTTCTCTAGCATAGAATAATTTGTTTTAAACTTACATATAAATGCAGACAGAGCCACAACAGCAATACTGGGTTTTTTAATCTTTAGTTAATCCTGAAGTCTGAATAGAACCGGCTAAGGGAAATCCTTATGTATTGTAGCTTAGGTAATTTATAAGCATAGAAAAAAAAGCTTGGATTTGAGTTGAAAAGAATGTTGAGTCACTTGGAATGACATATTGGCTATTTTTCCCCATTCCTTTCCTTCCAGGATTTGAGTAGTAGGCACCATCCTCTCATGCTCAAAGACTTTGAGGAAAGAAGACAGTAAGATGAATATACTTTGTGCCCACAAATTCCATAAACTTTGCTCAAGTAAAAGCCAAAGTAGATAATAAAAAACAGTTTTCTGTTAAAGGTGTGCTATCATTTACTATCCTAAAGTTAGGATTATTGCAATATATTTAAGATTAGACTAAAGAAATATTAAGTAATTTTGAGCTAGATCTCGTCACAAACAAAATTGTTCTTGCTAACAGTTTGCCTTCAGCATATTATGCCAAGTAGCCCAACCTTGCCATGGTTCTTACAGTCTTTTCAAACATTTTGGATTCTTGAAACAACACAGTTTATCCATTCAATAGAAATATATGGGCCATCTATTCAGCATCAGGCAGTGTTCTAAGTACTGGAGACACAGCAAGGGATAAAAGCAGATAGAGCCCCTCTTCTTATGGATTGTAAATTCCTGCAGAATTAGCAGTTGACAAACCTAAACACACTCACACACTCACACATTCTCATATCACAAAGTGACAGCTAGAGAGAGTTAGGGACCATATTATGTAGTGTACTGTAGTATAAGCTATAGGAAACTGATTCAGTATCAACTGAATGGAAGTTGGAAATTGATTTAAAGATTCAGAGTGCAGTATATTCCCACTTCCAGTTTACTCAATAAAAAAGATACAAAGTTGGCATTGAAGCATATAGACAAACAGCAGTCACACTGAGGTATAAGAGTATGTCAGGTAGAGATTCCAACTCCTTCTCCTAAAACAGAATTACTTTATTTGCCACATGTCAAAAATAATAAATTCCAGGAAGACAATGTTGACAGGGTAAAAAAGAGAAAATAATACAAACTTTGGATGATCCATCAAACAATTCTTAGGGCAGTTTAGGCATCAGTAATTATTGGATGAGCACATACTAACTTTTACCAAAAAAAAAAATAGTCTAAACCTTTTTCTAACATAGCATTATTGTCATCACTTCTTATGATAAGTTTTATATCAAATCTGTATTGTTAAAATAGAACGCATATTATTTTGCTCATATTCAATTTTACAAGTAATAGATGTACATCTTGCCACTGAGGAATTATCAAACACCAAGAAAAAGTATATATAAATAAAACTTCCATTTGGTTTTGTTTTACTAGGCTCTTGACCCAAAGATATCCTTTTTGAACTATTGATTTTATTAAAAGTGTATATTAATTTCCAAGAATGACATAATATGTATATGGTTATAAGAACATGTATAAAAATACTGGAAGATATACACTGGTTAAAATGATGTGCTTTATCTGATGTGATCGGGTGGAGGTGGAGTGAGCTGCTTGAAATAGGAGATATATACGCATATAAAATAATTGCTCTAAAGCCATCACCGTATTTTTAAAATCTCACTGTCTGTAAAAGTACACTTGTGTGTTCACTGAAAATATGTCTGTTATATTTATGTTATTAGAAATGTAAATATAGGGGCGCCTGGGTGGCTCAGTGGGTTGAGCCGCTGCCTTTGGCTCAGGTCATGGTCTCAGGGTCCTGGGATCGAGCCCCGCATCCGGCTCTCTGCTCGGCGGCGAGCCTGCTTCCTCCTCTCTGTCTGCCTGTCTCTCTGCCTGCTTGTGATCTCTCTCTGTCAAATGAATAAATAAATCTTTAAAAAAAATGTAAATATATAGTATTAT
Organism: Lutra lutra; assembly: GCF_902655055.1. Lineage (NCBI taxonomy): Eukaryota > Metazoa > Chordata > Mammalia > Carnivora > Mustelidae > Lutra > Lutra lutra. The sequence goes on from NC_062281.1 coordinate 28,347,322, forward strand.
ATAATGACTCACAGATTAATGTAAGTAGTATGATATCTTTTATGTAAAAATAAATTCTGTATGCACTTACGTTAGCTAATATATGTGTGCGTGAGCAGAGAGAAATATGAAGAAGTATAGTTGCCAGACTGTTGATCTAATAAGTAAATGAGAAGGAAGGTGGGGATGGGCATTTAAATTTTTTTTTTTCTTTAAAACATGTTTTTCTGCCTCATATACATGCTTACAAATAACCGTCATAGGTTGTTCTTAAATTGTGAAAAGAAGTAAATTAAGCATATGTTATAAAAACAATACAACTCATACATGTATTATACTTCTGGTTAAAGAAAAAACTTTAGTGCCCTTCTTAATAGGAAATGTAATGAGTGTGGAACATATAAAGAATGGAACATGTAATATATTAGTCTACTTTTGAAATAATACCACATTACACAAAAATAATATTTTACTGAAATGAAAAAAAAGCCATGATTTAGATTTTCATATACCTTGACTTCTCAAAAGTTTTTATAAAGGACGTTTATGACCAATTTAGTAAATAAGGCAATGGCTATCTTATACTGTTGATCATTGTTTTTCTCAAATTCACATTGTGTGTGTGTGTGTGTGTGTGTGTGTAAAAAATGCATTTATTGTTAACAAACGTTGGAACAGGGTATCAATATTATAAATTCCCATTCAGAGTTAATTATTCTATCAGAGCCAAGTTTAAATATACCTTTAATATGTGAATGAATAAACTTTGCCAAAAGTACTAGGATTATCAGTTTCCAAGCTTTCTGTTGTGTTCCATGTGTGTTTGTTTTTATGCCAGTACCATACTGTTTTGATGACAACAGCTTTGTAATCTAGCTTGAAATTGGAGTGCAGTGATTCCAGGTGGCTTAGTCGCTTGTTTGCCCTCTTTCTTTCTTTTTTGGTAAATTTTTATATATTTTTTTAAATTTATTTTCAGTGTCCCAAAATTCATTGTTTATGCACCACACCCAGTGCTCCATGCAATATGTACCCTCCACAATATCCCCAACCAGGCTCACCCAACTTCCCATTCCCCTACCTTCCAAAACCCTCAGTTTGTTTCTCTGAATGCCCAGTCTCTCATGGCTCATCTCCCTCTCTGATTTTCCCCAACTCCCTTCTCCTCTCCATCTCCCCATGTCCTCCATGTTATACTTTATGCTCCTCAAATAAGTGAAACCATATGATAATTGACTCTCTCTGCTTGACTTATTTCACTCAGCAGTATTCTATTGTGTGAAGAGAATTGTCTTTTCTTTTCTTTTTGCTATTACAGCATTTTTTAAATTATTGTGTTATGTTAGTCACCATACAGTACATCATTAGTTTTTTTCCACTGTATAATTTTTCTTGCTTTATTGAAGATTATTTGACCATAAAGTTGAGGGTCCATATCTGAGCTCTCTACTCTGTTCCACTGATCTATGTGCCTGTTTTTGTGCCAGTACCATGCTGTCTTGGTGATCACAGCTTTGTAGTAAAGCTTGAAATCAGGTAACATCATGCCCCCCACCCCAGTGTTTTTTTTTTTTTTTTTTTTTTGCATTTCCTTAGCAATTTGGGGTGTTTTCTGGTTCCTTACAAATTTTAGGATTGTTTGCTCCAGCTCTTTGAAAAATGCTGGTGGAATTTTGATCAGAGTGGCATTGAAAGTGTAGATTGCTCTAGGCAGTATAGACATTTTATCAGTGTTTATTCTTCTGACTCATGAGCATGGAATGGTCTTCCATCTTTTTTGTGTTTTCTTCAGTTTCTTTCATGAGTGTTCTGTAGTTCCTCGAGTACAGATCTTTACCTCTTTGGTTAGGTTTATTCCCAGGTGTCTTATGGTTCTTGGTATCAAATTCACATTTTAAAGATTTATTTATTTTAGAGACAGAGAGCGCAAGTCAGGGAAGGAGCAGGGCGGTAGGGAGGGAAGGGGAGAAATCTCAAGCAGACTCCATGCTTGTGCTGAGTACGGAGTCTTGCACTATTACTAACCTCCTACCTGCTACCAACTATTTCGCTAAAGCTAGCACATCATTTACTACCTATTTCTTCCACATTTGTTTGTTAAATAAGTACCGAGTAACAGTCTAATATTGCATTCTTGGTGGCATAATTAAGAATATAGGCATATTTTCACAAAGTATACATTCCCTTCCATAACTCTATCTAAATATTTTGTAAAATAAAGAAACAAATATTTGAATAGTCTTAAAATTATCATCTTAAGTGTCAACCATTACATCACCTTGTACTCAGAAAGTTGTAATCAGGTATTCTTCTTCTTTTTTTTTTTTAAAGATTTTATTTATTTATCTGACAGAGAGAAATCACAAGTAGGCAGAGAGGCAGGCAGAGAGAGAGGAGGAAGCAGGCTCCCTGCTGAGCAGAGCACCCGACGCGGGGCTTGATCCCTGGACCCTGAGATCATGACCTGAGCCAAAGGCAGCGGTTTAACCCACTGAGCCACCCAGGCGCCCCATCAGGTATTCTTCATGTTCCACTTTACAGATTGCCACATCTACTTTCACACTGTAGCACTTTCAAAGAAAAAAAATCATTACACTGTCAGTAGTGTAAAGCCTATTTCCCTTTATTTCTTTGGTTTTGATATGTAAAGTGTGAAAAAAGCCATTCTCATACTTGTTTCTTTATAAGCAATTTTTTTCTATCATTCTGAAGAGTAGTATATGCCATATTTGCCTATTCTCATAGCATGTCTTAATTTTTCAAAAAAGAAAAGAAAAAAAAAGAAAATTTCATGTCTCCAACTATGCACTGTTGTTCTTACACTACACTCCTACCTTTAGCCTTACTGTGTTTTTGTTCCTGAGATAGGGCTTATATCTGGCAATTCCTTAAAGATTAAAATATTATAGATGTAGATTTTTATGTCCTCTTTACACAAATTCCATGTTCTCCTTGGGAACTAAAGAAAAGTACCTGGCTTTTATAGTCCACAAATTTTTTTTTATCAGTGTTCACCAGTTCAATATGTCCATATCTCTCTTGTTGTTTATGGGTAATTCTAAAGTTCATGAATTGGACATGCTACTTGCAGTGGCCTTGGTGAACTTAAGAAAGCGAGGTATTCTTAACGTTATCTCAGACATATTGAAGATAAAACCTCTGGCTTATAAATTGTATCCAAGGAAGGTAACACAGAAGCTGCATTCTGATGATGAAGTGATATGGTCTGACTTCAGTTTCGTAACTTGGCTTACTGTTGGAGTATCTACAAACATACAAAATCTAGTTTCCTCTTTGGAAGTATCTGTTGAAGGTTACAAAGAAATTATATCTTCTTATAGTCGATTCATTATAAGAATATAAATTACATTGGTTGCCTCTTCTCTCTACTGATGCATTTCCCAGATCCTTCTCAAATACCTCTCTCTCTGCCTGACAGTGTGGCAAACTGGCAATACCCATGTCCTCTACTAATTATTCCCCGTCACCCAGTTTCAGGGCCTCTTGGGCTTTCAGTGCCATTTATCTTTATCCCAGAACTATGCCAAACTCATAGTGACAGTAATCAGAATATGACAAGACATTATGGATAATTTCCATTGTCAGTCACATCTAACTTATTTCAATGGCTACCTTTCTTAGTACTTTCCAACAACTTTTGTGGGTCTGTATTTAGTATGCTTAAAGTAAGCCACTAGTTTTCTCTTGAAACTCAGCCTCTAACAAATTTATATTCCAGAACTAAAGCTTTCAAATCTAGGTTTTCAGAGTTCCTCAAAAAGAAATGGAGAAGCATAAATCTTCTGTCATTTACTTCTGCAGGCAATCCTTCAAGAGGTCTATTCTGGGCCACATAATCCAGAATACGCACAGATTTGTCACATCTACTACTAGCTCTCCTTTTGTATTTAGTCTGGAGATTTGTGACGCTTGGGAAAGTCAGAAAAGCTATTCAGCAGACTAAGAGAAACAAGTCCAGGATTTTCAGGGTTTCAAGAATACTTGATGTGGTAGAGATGTCACTTGATGACCCATAAGTATGCTCAAGGCCTAAGCTACTGAATACACTTGAATTGTCCCTGTAGTGTGGGGCATTGGGCTGTGATCTATTCAGCCCATTACTTTGCTGTTATTCACACATTTCCCATCTGGCAGTAACAAGCACAACAGTGGGGGCCCAAATATTTCTCTTGGTCTATAGCATAAGTTTGCTCAGCACCAGTAAATATATTGCGAGTCCCCTCAGGACTTTGCCTATCAACAGCAAGCTTTTCAGTGGCCCAGTCCTAGGAGACAGCAGTGGGTCTGCTATAGGCTCTATTTTTGCTTGCCTGCTTGCTTGGAGCCCCTACGGTTGGCAAGGAGTTAGCCTATCCCATGGTTAAACTAGGACCTTCTCACTTTCTTTAATCACATGAGATGTAGATTTCTTTAAAAAATTATATCGTATTTTGGGGTGCCTGGGTGGCTCAATTGTTAAGCATCTGACTCTTGATTTCCGTTCAAGTCAGCACCTCAGGGTCCTGGAATCGAGCCTCATGTCATATCAGGCTCCCACTCAGCAGGGACTCTGTTTCTCTCTCTTTCTCTCTCTCCCTCTCCTTAAAAAAAATTATAATGTATTTTGAGGTATAAATTACAATTGAATTATACAATTTAAATGTCATTTTTTTTATTTTATTTTTTTTTAAGATTTTATTTATTTATTTGACAGAGAGAAATCACAAGTAGGCAGAGAGGCAGGCAGAGAGAGAGGAAGAAGCAGGCTCCCTGCTGAGCAGAAAGCCCGATGTGGGGCTTGAACCCAGGACCTGGGATCATGACCTGAGCCGAAGGCAGCGGCTTAACCCACTGAGCCACCCAGGCGCCCCTTAAATGTCATTTTTAATGAGTTTAATTACAGATGCTAGAACTTAGAGTGTGTTCTAAGAGTGTATTCACTGGAAGTGAATACCACTTTTTTGCTATCTCGCACCTCAATTCTGTCTGGTCCTTGTCTTCAACATCCCATATATCCTCAAAAAACCTTATCAAAATTTACTTATGCTGTCACTACCATTAGGACTCTCATATAGTGATATTGGACCTTCCATTCTAAGAGTCCACCCCAAGAATGTCCTAGATCTTTGGTACTCACAGTGTGGCCATGAATCAGCATTGTTAGTCAATATCTGGCCCTGCCCCAGACTAAATAAGACAGAATCTATATTTAATAAGATATCAATATGATTCACATGCACATTAAAGTTTAACAAGCACCTCTCTAGAATATTCAAAAATAGGTACAAATGAGCCCCACAGATCAAGAATTCACAGGGTCAGGACTTCCACCAGACCTTGTGTAAACTTGGAGTATGTATGTGTGTATGGGGAATAGGATGGTGTTCACTTTTATCTCTCTTATCCTTCCCATTTCTGAGATGTTATCTTTTCAATCAAATGAGAAAGCCAGATCTGTACCAGGTTGAATCTGTACTAGGTACAAAGATTGATAAATGGCCTCTTAGATACATTAATTTTTTCCACTTTAATTTACTTCTAAACCAGCATACTAAAAGGACATGTTTTAGATACATAAGAAGATGATATGAATAAATATGTAAAGCTAGATGCCCATGCCTCCCTAACTTATAAAATACAGCTGAAATGGAGTGAGGAACCCTGCATGAAAGGAGCTAGAATAACTTGTCCCATTGATTTCATCTTATTAGGATAGAGTAGGTACCCTTCAACATGACATCGCTAAGGGATGCAGGTCAACACCATCACTTAACACAAAGTAAGCTATTTCAGTTATTAAAAAAACTTTCAGTTCTCACCTCTTATAATTACATAATCGACATTGAAATTTTGCAGCAGGTCCTCTCCCATAAATCCATAAATTTTAGGTTTCTTTATCATAAGCAATTACATACAGACAAGGTACATCCTGCTAAAAGCATGTGATCAGTAAAGACTCTATATTTTTGTCATAATTGTTATCAAGAAATTTGATGAGACTAGATCTTTTATGTTTTCTTCTTCCTCTCTCCTCCACATCCTTAAGATATAAATGATGGATTACAGACCACCTATTAATTCTTTCTTTGTTTCTCAGCCTACTATTCCAATGCATCCTTAGGCATGTGGCAGGCCTAGCTATGACCCACCATCTACTAATGCCTAATAACTATGCTTGCCAATGTTTTATGGCTACGAGAAGCTATACATAATTTTCCCCTTTCTCAGAACTGAAGCAAACTTATTGTGCCCAATATGTTCAGTCATGCTTTGTTCAATTCTCCTTGTATCCAAAGAATATATTATCAAGAAGATTATCTAAAGATCTAAGGGTTGCCTGTACTTGTGGAATACTAAAGTTAGATGCACAAGTGCTTTTCTATTTAATCCTTATTATAACCCACTGTACTAAGCTTTCTCAGACATCTGAATGTTATAGTGCCTAACAGTGAGCCCTCAAACACTTGTTATACAGTGAGTTCTAACACCCACTGTGACTTTTCCGCTCAGCCAATAATTGTACCACCCAGTGTTGCCCTTTTTAATCATGTTGCTATGGGATTGAGCTTAAGAATAGCACTATAAACAGAATGTTTTTTGAAAATGTTGCACTACTTGCTCTTATTGGTTTAGAATATATATTATCTATACATCAATGAAACATAATTAAAATTTTCTTATATATATTTTTTAAAGATTTTGTTTATTTATTTGACAGAGAGAGATCACAAGTAGGTAGATAGGCAGGCAGAGAGAGAGAGGAGAAAGGAGGCTCCCTGCCAAGCAGAGAGCCTGATGCAGGACTCGATCCCAGGACCCTGAGATCATGACCTGAGCCGAAGGCAGAGGCTTAACCCACTGAGCCACCCAGGCGCCCCTTATATGTTGTTTTTAAAGACAAATTTAAATTAGAGAGAAAGAAAACAATCTATTTCCATAGAGCAATTTTCCTTTGTAATACAGTCTATCTTACTATTAAAATCACCCAAGTAACTCTCTGTGCATGTTTTGGGTCTCTTTGAAATCCAACATATGTCATGGCTGGGTGTGCAGCTCTGACTCATTTTTTTTTTTTTTTTAATTTCTTTTCAGTGTAACAGTATTCATTGTTTTTGCACCACACCCAGTGCTCCATGCAGTCCGTGCCCTCTCTAATACCCACCACCTGGTTCCCCCAACCTCCCACCCTCCACCCCTTCAAAACCCTCAGATTGTTTTTCAGAGTCCATAGTCTCTCATGGTTCACCTCCCCTTCCAATTTCCCTCCTCTCCATCTCCCTTCTCCTCTCCATCTCCCCTTGTCCTATTTTCTGAGTAACATGTCAGGCTGCTAAAAATGAGAGGGGCTCTGAACTAAAGGAGTCTCTGAATGATGCCCATATAGCAGTTCACACAGACCTTAGGACATAACAACTCAATATGTCTCAATATGTCCATGATAAATAAGGATGCTATACAGAGACATAGGAGAACCCACCTTATAGAATCACAGCAGAAAGCCTTAGAATTTTGAGGCAAATTTATATTCTGTATGGATTAATATTTTCTTTTGGGAATAAACTCATTGTTTGGTACTGCGGCCCTCTAAAATGGCATGCTTGATAATGGGACATCAAGTGAACCTAAAACCTGGGCTGTCATCATGATGTACTGAGCCATAGCACTAATCATGTGTGACATGAATCCTCTTTAAAATAATAGATGGATAGATGACAGATAGATGGATGGATGGATGCATGCATGGATGCATGGATAGATAGATAATCAGGTTAGAATACTTCGGAAAGAAATAAGTTGTGTGAGCAGATTCAGACTCTCGTGACACAACCTATTCTTGGGTCACCACCTCAGCTTCTATACATGCATATGCCTAATGAAGAGTTCCCAAAGACTGCTGATCACAGGAGGGAAAACAATTCACCCTCTTTTATAAGCGGTGTTGGCACCATTTGGAAACGAGCATTTCAGCTGCTCTCTGCAGTGGCACTGAAACACAGAAGAGTAACATAAAATCTTTCCAGTGGGAAGAACTTTGTCAGTGACATCGAAATGACCACTTTGCCTGGAAGAAAGGTTACTGCAGTTGACAGAATAATGCCCCTCAAGGATGTCCACATGCTAATCTTAGAAACTTGTGAATATGTTACCTTAAATGGCAAAAGGGACTTTGCAGATGTGATGAAATTAAGGCTCTCAAGATGGGGAAATTAATTTGGTGGACTTTTCAGGAGAGTCAAGTGTCATCACAAAGAGTAACATAGGCAGGAAGCAGGTCAGAGAAGAGAGGAGATGCTGCTACAATGGTAGATATGAAGAGGGAGGAATGGACCACAAGTAGCCTCTAAGAGCTGGAAAGTTTTAAAAAATTAAAAAAAAAAAAAAAAAAGGAATTTCCCCCTAACGCTTCCAGAAGAAAAACAGTGCTGTTGACATCCTGACTTTAGCCCCATTAAGACTCTTTTCAGATTTCCAACATCCAGAAAAAAATCAGATAATAAATCTGTATTGCTTTAAGCCATTACATTTCAGGTAATCTGTGTAAACACCAATTGGGAAACTAATGCAGGTATTTAATCCTAAATCTTTGACAATCGCTAAGGGTATGGTTGGTTGGTCAGGTACTTAGAAAACAAAACAAAATAAAACCTGTTATATACTGTTATAACAGCTCTATTATTTTTGGCCTATTCTATAGTTTCAATTCTCTTTATTATATATTGTATTTTCCTTTTTTATATTCTTAGTAATTTTTTAAAAATGTGATCCCCACATTGAATATTTTACCGTGCTAAGCAGTGGATGATTTTTATATTCCTATTCATGTTCTTGATCTTTACTATGAGATGTAGTTACTGGAAAGTAGTTTGGTCTTCTTGAGAGTTACTCCTAAGGTTTTTAGATAGGAACAGAGTAACTTCTGCAGAGTGACTTCTTTTTAGATCTCTATCTGTGCAGCTTTCCCCTTTTCATTACTATGCCCTGCTGCTCAAGTTGCCTTCATCTCCTTGACCAAGGTTGGGCTCTTTAACCCAGGAAGACCACTGGACTTACACCTTGGTTCCCTCTTTTCCCTGTGCTTGGAAATCTTTCCAGGCAATAAACTGAAACAAGCATTGGTCTTAACTAGTAGACTTGCTCTCCGTCATGGATTTCCTTGCACCGTTTGATGTCCAATGTCTGAAAATTGCTGTTTAAAATATATATATATATATATTTTTTTTCTATTTCTAAATTTTCTGGTGGCCAGAATTTTTTTACTACTCTATCCTGAATAATAGCAGATGATTTTGAAAGATTATTTTGAAATCCTTTTCATTACCTCACAAAAGTCATCTTGGAAACTTTCTTTTAACAAGGCCATCTTACCAGGTTCTATACTGATAAGTCATCAACTCATGTCATTCATATTCATGCAGATGGTACTAGTAATACTAATGTATTAATAAGTGTAGGGTATTTGGGAGGTGTAATGTCTGATAAATGTCTGACTATCTGAACTTTTACATACATATGCTTTGGAAATAATTATTTTACTGGACTGAAAGATACTAAAAGGGAAATCAGATGTAACTAATTATAGTCCTCTCTCCCCTTCTGTGTATTCCCTTCTGCTTCTTCCAGGTCCCAGTTCTAATTGTATTTCTTTACCCAGCCACCTATTAGCTCAGTCAGTAAAAAAAAAACAAAACAAAACAAAAAAAAAACAAAAACTAATATTTTGCTTACTGAAATCCTTTCTCATTAACATTTATTTCTTCCAAGAAATATCTTTTGTTCCTCTGTAGTCTAATTAGGCATGTTGTCTTCTATACTCCTGAAATCTTAGGGTGGCAATCATTTTGATTTGGAATTTATAAAAATGTGGGTTTGGATTGCAGCTTTCACTTGCTGATTGTGAAGTGTTTGGAAATTGCCTACTTTTAATTTCCTTACTTTTAAAGTAGGGGAGAAAATACACATCTACCAGATTTTCTTTGAAAATTACAAATAACCTATATACAAAAGACTGACAAAGTACAAGTGTTTTGAAAGAAAAAATTATTTTTGTAATGAGTCTTTTATTGCCCACAAAAATAATCTTCCTTTTGTTTTCTGGGGTGTTATACAGGTGTTGGCATTAAGGAGAATTTATGGTATATATAATTTCTTTAATCTTCATTTTCTGCTAAAGAAAGACAAGGAATGATTGTTTGATAATTTTACTCTTGGAGAATTTGTCAGGTTGCCTGGCAACTAGCTAACTGGAAAATGGTATTCTCTTCCACACAACCACATGCCTGTGCCAAAGTAAACTTCTGTTAAGTTTTCTGAGGTTGACTAGAGACCATTTCTAGTAGTGTGTGTGTGTGTGTGTGTTTATTTATGTTTATACATAAAAACATGTATTCCACAAAAGGCTGTAAAAGCATGTCAGAATCAGAATTATAGGGATGGTCAATATTTTAAAAGCAGTGTCTAAATTCAGAAGGAAGGGGTGCCTGGGTGGCTCAGTCAGTTAAGTGTCTGCCTTCTGCTTGGGTCATGATCCCAGGGTCCTGGGATCAAGTCCCACATCGGAGTCCCTGCTCAGTGGGAAGCCTGCTTCTCCCTCTCCAGCTCCCCCATGCTTGTGCTCCCTTCTCGCTATCTCTCTCTGTCAAATAAATAAATAAAATCTTAAAAAAAAAGAAATTATTAAAGAAAATAAATAAATAAATAAATAAATTCAGAAGGAAAAAGACCAATATGTTTTTAAGTAAACAATAATAATCCAAGGACTTAAATATACTATATGTCATCTCATGCAATATTTATAATTATAATGTAATATCAATATTTGTATTTTACAGAGGAGTTCAACAAAATTATAAGATATGCTTACTTTATTTCAAATAATAAGTGGTTAAGCAGAAACACAAACTCAATTATGATTTGAATTCCTGTCTCTAGAGGTATTAAAAACACACAGACACACACACACACACACCACATTTTGTAAATTAGGAAACTGAAGCAAAAACCTGTGAAATGACTTGCAAAAAAACCCCCACAGCTCTATTTGTAATTCTGGGATTGGAGAGTAATGCCATCTGAGTGATCAATTTATGAATTAAAAAAAATCTAAAATGCATCATTTAGATGGTGTAAAAAAAGCACTTCCAATTTATTAAGTGCTCTTAGACAAAGAGAAAAGCGTTGCATTATCTCAATAATATATTACTTTAATTCTTCAATATGAAATAACAAAGTTCGGGGTAAAATACTCAGCATTTTCTTATGTGAGAGTCAAATCAAAAGTGGGAGTGACTTGACCTGAAGATAGCTTTTCATAGTTTCATTTTTTTCTGTTTATTTTTATTATTTCTGTTACAATATTATGCTAGTGTTAATTTAAAAGAGAGGGCATGTAATAAGTAAGCTTTTTTAATAACTCTTTTGGAATACTGCTTTCCTCTCATGTAAGAAGTCTGAGAATATTTGTCTAAGTCATGCATCATTTTCAAAATGAGCTAAGAATAGAAAAGTTTATGAAGAGAATATATTGGTTAGTTGAGAGCAAGTAGGAAGAAGTATTCTGTAGCACATGCAGTTCATTTTGACTCATCTTTGTGACGAGCAAAAAGATTTGTTGAACACTGCCATGAAAATAGAAGAGCATAAAGTCAGTGACACTCAATTCTTGTATTAGGGAATTTGATATTCTGTGTACTCTGTGTATAACTCAGTGTTGCCCCAAATTTTGTGATGATGCCTCCAACTACTCTTTTAGTTAAGAGTTTTACTGTCCGTGGGCTATTTTTCACTTTTCCACTTTGGTTTAGAATATTTCTGACTTTATCTATTTCAATCCAAAGCTAGGGAAAACTTGGCAGGTTTTGCTGACTTTTACTTTGCATTTGGGGGTTCGGTTCAACAATAGTCTCAAGCAAAATGCAGGAATTGCGAATCTATCTTAAACTGAAACAATAACATAACAGTTCACAAGCACCAAATAACTCTGGGACAGAAAAGTGATGGATTTTGCCTATCCTTGGACAGATCCAAAAACTGACAAGTAAACATAAGGAAAAAAGAATGCCTCTAGGCTTTCTATGACAGCAAGATTTAAAATCATATAATAAATGGCTCTGCTAATGGTTACACTGTTACTCTGTAGTGACACATATTTTAGAAATATCCATAAATGGAGTGTAAGCTTAATTGTTTATCCTTTTTTTGTATTATTTAACTATGATAAACCTTGGGTTCTTAAACCTCTCAGATTAAAATATATTTTCTCGGTGATCCAAAATATGATATAAAATCTATTAATTTCTGTTGTTGAAACTTAGAAATTATGGCTTGTAGAATTTTATATGATATTGTAGAGTACATAATTAGAGGTTATCAGTTTATCTAGATATTATTTGCTGAATCGTATAGACTAAAAATGTACAACTATACTTAGAATAAATACACATAGTATTATTCTGTACTTAAAGTAAAAGTAAATGTGAAATATGACTTTCACTTTGGGTTGAGGACATGGTTACAAAATTTCTAATATTTTATTCAAAATAATGTATAAATGCATTGTCTGGAGAAGAGGAAACAGAGTTTTAGAATCTCAACAATTCAAACACACTAGGAGAGATTGGTTTTTTAGATTTGGCCTCCAGGAGTGACAAAGAGTCCTCTCATCCTTTTCTATGTAATTGTGTGATACATGAACTGGGGTTATTTTTAAATAGTAGTGTCATAACAGAGCCCTATGTGTCTCTGTTTTAAAGGATAATAAGTTTAAATACAGCAGAATTATTTTGGGCCCAGGAAGTCCCTCATGGATTGTGAGTATAGAAAGGTCAAGTTTAATACTGAAATTGTAATTATTACTTGGTAAGAATATTATATGAATGCTAGAGGGGTTCTACTGAAAATTTTTTTAACATATTTCCATTAAATGGAAATGGACATATGAGGACCTGAACATCCTGAAGGGATCGGACACTGCAGGTGATTAGCGTCAGGCCAAATTTTATGTGTCCTTGAAAGCAGTGAACATTTGAGCCAGTTCACATATACACTTACTAAGAACTTATTAAGACACTTACTCGGACTCAGTAGATCTGGAAAAGGATCCAATATTCTGTATTTCTTTTTTTTTTTTTAAAGATTTTATTTATTTATTTATTTATTTGACAGACGGAGATCACAAGTAGGCAGAGAAGTAGACAGAGAGAGAGGAGGAAATAGGCTCCCTGCTGAGCAGAGCCCCATGCGGGGCTCCATCCCAGGACCCTGGTATCATAACCTGAGCCACCCAGGCTCCCGATATTCTGTATTTCTAATGAATACCCAGGTTATATTGAGGCTGCTGGTCTTTACACCATACTTTGAGTAGCAAGTTTCTAAAGGATTTACCCAGCGTAAATTGACTTTAGATTTTTCCTAGTCCCCATAAAATTAACCACATATCTAGTTACATTTGATCTGGAATTCAGAGATTCAAATCATGAAAAAATATCCAAAAGAAAAATTTCTATACCTTATTTATAATAAAATGGGGAAAATGTTGATTTTTTTTCCCCCAAGAACTCAGGGTAGATATCCTTCTAATAAAATGGAAGAGATTAATCATTTTATGTTCAAACAATCTATGTAAAATCATTCTTATCTCCAACAAGTCCACTAGTAGAAATTCTACTTTATATATAAATATACTTACGTCTGAATAATCTATCTAAATCTATATATCTATCAGATATATAAATATATACATAATATACATGAGAATATACTTCCCATTTCTTTCAAATATCACTAAAGCCAAAAATTTTTTTAAAGCCAAAAGTTTGAATGTGTTCAAGGATTGATAATTAAATTGCTTTAGTTTTCCCTTTATTTTGAGAACATTTGAATTTTAACTCCTAAATTGATTTACTCAAGTGTTTGAACTAAAGGCCTACTGCAAAGTATTTTGTGCCCATTTACAGAAAATTATTCATGTTAGTATTCATTGTCCTATATAAGATATCCAGCTTTGACAGTATATCATGAGGCATATAAAAAAGCAAGAAGAGGGGCGCCTGGGTGGCTCAGTGGGTTAAGCCGCTGCCTTCGGCTCAGGTCATGATCTCGGAGTCCTGGGATCGAGCCCCGAATCGGGCTCTCTGCTCAGCAGGGAGCCTGCTTCCTCCTCTCTCTCTCTGCCTGCCTCTCTGCCTGCTTATGATCTCTCTGTCAAATAAATAAATAAAATCTTTAAAAAAAAAAAAAAAGCAAGAAGAAATATATGCTTTCAAAGATAAAGTAATCATAATAATCAGTCTTAGATGAGGCCTTTAAAATGTTATAATTAATATGTTTAATTTAAAAAATATATGTTTATTATTAATATATTATTAATATATTATTATATATTATTATATTAATATTTATATAATTATATATTATTATTATATATTATTATATATTATTATATATAGTATATAATAATATATAGTATATTATTAATATAAATTAATATGTTTAATTTTAAAAAAAGCAAGAAGAAATATATGCTTTCAAAGATAAAGTAATCATAAGAATCAGTCTTAGATGAGGCCTTTAAAATGTTATAATTAATATGTTAAAGGTAACTAATGTATAGGTTGACAATAAGTAAAAATGGATATAGCCAGTGAAATATCCAGTTATAATTGCAAGATGTGTAATGTGTGTGTAATTGGATTACCAGAAGGGAGAAAAAGAGTGAAAGGAACAGAAGAAACACCTAATCTCTATCAGAGTTAGGATTTTATCTGTAATTCTCAAAATCTGGGAACCCAAAGTTTAAATTATCTGTAGTAGAATCATGCAATGAGATACTACTCAGAAATTAAAGGAAAAAAAATACATGAGCTTTAATGCATGTTTCCTTTAAAATGTTATAATTTTAAAGGCCTTTTAAAATGTTTATATTTTAAATGTTATATCCTTTAAAATGTTATAATTTTAAAGGCCTTTAAAAAAAGGCCTTTAAAATGTTATAATTAATATGTTTATAAATAATATATAAATACATATAATAATATGTTATATAAATATATAAATACATATAAATAATATGTTAATAAAAAAATACATGAGCTTTAATGCATGTTTCCTTTAAAATGTTATAATTTTAAAGGCCTTTTAAAATGTTTATATTTTAAATGTTATATCCTTTAAAATGTTATAATTTTAAAGGCCTTTAAAAAAAGGCCTTTAAAAAAAGGCCTTTAAAATGTTATAATTAATATGTTTAATTTAAAAAATATATATGTTTATTATTAATATATTATTATATATTATTGTATAAAATTATATAATTAATATATAATAATATATATAGTATATTATTAATATAAATTAATATGTTTAATTTTAAAAAAAGCAAGAAGAAATATATGCTTTCAAAGATAAAGTAATCATAAGAATCAGTCTTAGATGAGGCCTTTAAAATGTTATAATTAATATGTTAAAGGTAACTAATGTATAGGTTGACAATAAGTAAAAATGGATATAGCCAGTGAAATATCCAGTTATAATTGCAAGATGTGTAATGTGTGTGTAATTGGATTACCAGAAGGGAGAAAAAGAGTGAAAGGAACAGAAGAAACACCTAATCTCTATCAGAGTTAGGCATTTTATCTGTAATTCTCAAAATCTGGGAACCCAAAGTTTAAATTATCTGTAGTAGAATCATGCAATGAGATACTACTCAGAAATTAAAGGAAAAAAAATACATGAGCTTTAATGCATGTTTCCATTGTACAAAAACAGACACAACAGCTACCTATGTATGATTACATTTATATGACATTCTAATGTAGAACACAAATATGGGGTTAAAAAAGTAATTGGAGAAAAAAATAGAGGAGGAGTTACCTACAAAAGTACCTCATGAGTGAGATTTTTGGAGAGATGAAACTATTTTATATGGAACTGTGTCAGGAGATATATAATTCTATGCATCTGTCAAAATTCATAACTGTACAACACAAGTATGTTTTATTATGTGTCTTAAATCAACTAGGTTAGAATGAAGATTATTAAAAATAAATCTCGGGGCACCTGGGTGGCTCAATCAGTTAAGTGTCTGCCTTTGGCTCAGGTCATGATCCCAGGGTCCTAGAATGGGAAATCTAAGTGATTTCCCTTCTCAGTGGGCAGCCTGCTTCCCCCTCTCCCTTTGCCCCTCCCCCCACCGTTTCTGCTCTCTCTTGTGCTCTCTCTCTCTCTCTCTCAAATAAATAAAATCTTAAAAAAAAAAATAAAAATGAATCTCATTGAATTAAAAGTTAACAATGATGCTGACAGAGTGCCAAGAAAAAAAAGATTTTAGTAATTTGAAAATAGTGTTTCAGCTAGATACTTGAACCCTGAGGAGGAACAGGCTACTTGTGAGGGTGCTGCATCTGTAAAACAATAGTGATGTACTATAAAAAGAAAAGAAACAAGAAATTATCTTGGTTGTTAAAAATATAATAGCACCAACAAAAAATTTAATAGAAATAGCAGGAAAAAAGTTATGGAATTCCCTCTCAACTAGAAAAGTAAAAAAGAAAAGGAAAATAAAAGGCACAGATAAAATACTTGAGGAGCCATCTAAGTGATTTCAACATTGACTTAGCCCTAGACTACCTCTTTGAATTCATTTTCCACTATGCATGCCCTTTCCCACTGCCTACTCTTATTTCAGTCTCCCAGTTCTGCCAGGAATTTTCCAGTCCTGACAGTTTTGTGCTGGACATTCCTTCCCTGAATATAGAGCAATAACCCTGGGATCATTGCACTCTTGTATTTCTTTCTTCATTGAAGTAAAATTACAAACATTTAATTAAATTAAGCTAATATAGCTCTTCTCTTTTTCCAGTAATAGTTGTGATGTTGACTTATTTTATGTTCATGATAGCCCTGCTCAGTTTCTGAAATAATTCTGCTATTATGTAAGTTTGAGGTTAGTCTTGTGCACACAGTTTTAGTACCCTAGCTAGAAGAGTTTTTGGAATATAATAATTCCCCCCCAAAAAAAGTGAGAGAGAAAGTAGGAGGAGGATAGAAGAAGAAGAAGGAAGAAGAGAAGGAAAAGGAGGGGGAGTTGGATGAGGAGGAGGAGAACAAGAACAAGGACGAAGAGGAAGAGCAGGAGGAGGACTGGGAAGAGAAGGAGGAGAAAGAGAAAGAGGAGGGAATGAGGGAAAGAAAAAATGAAGGAAGGGAGAAAGGAAGGAAAGAAGAAAGGAAGCCAGAAAAGATGGAAGAGGGGGGAAAAAAGAATGCTGACAAACGAAATGAAGATTGCATAATATATTTGTATTTATAAGTTATTTTGAAAAAAAATCCACTTCCCTATTATATTTTGATTGTACCATGTGTAAAAGTTGTAATTCAGATTATATTTTTATTATCTAATTAAATCAACGTTGTCAACTATGTATAGTACATAGAGTCTTTTGGGAGCAATAATTATTCATTTAACAAGCATGTTTCTAAGATTTTATGCACATTCCCATATTTACTAATAGCAGTTCAAATAAAACAAATCTTATAGATTATCTAAAAGAATCTGAATGACTTTGACTTGATATCAATTAGTATATTAGTTTATGTTAATTTCTTAATTTAAATGGGGAAAAGGAAACATAATTTATATTAAAGTAGTTTTAATTGAGAAACTAAACTGTAATCATCATTCTCTTCCAAAGTTGATTGCAATTAATTGGGAAATTCTGCTACATCTATTTTTATGTGATATTTACAAATCAGTACTCATCTGCAAGAGATCATCATCCCTAGTGAAACCAAAAGTTGGTCTTCAGCATCCTGAATATAGCATACTCTGAAGAGTATAATGAGATAAGACATAGCTTTGTAATTATAATAAACCTCAATGAATTTTGGCAGTGTGTTATTATGTTGTAAATACATATAACTAGAACAGATTTTGATAAGTCTATATAAATTTTTTATTACATAGTTAAACCTAGAGTATTTTGGTTTTGATTTGAAGTTATAAGAAGTATAAGCAAAATTAGATGAATGATAGATTTGAGAGATAGAAAGAAGTAGTTACATAGAGAGGTAGGTAAGTAGATGATAGAAAGAAAGATAGATAACCTTGTTCAAAGAAAGATAAACAAGGGTAAAGAAAACCAAGACCAATAAGAGTAATAGAAATATGCAATTTAGGACATTATAGTTGCATATATAAGTTTCAGTTTGGGTTCTGAACTTCCAGATACTTGATATCCAGGTATATACATATTATGAGCCTTTGCCTTTTCCTTTGGAAACCTTCGTATAACATGCTTTTCTCAAAGGCATGGGCAATTTAAAAGAAGAAAACAGATTTTAGCAAGTTAGCCTTTGAAAATATTATAAAATTTCCTTTGATCGCAAAAAATACTGCTTTCTTTGATATTTTAAAAGAAGGTTTTAAGTAGCCATTTTATTTTGCATCTCAGGAAAAAAACACCCGAACACTGAAATTTAAATCTTTATATAAAATTCATTAATGGCTTCTGTTGCTTTGTAAAGATTGCTTCAGGGGAAATATTGAGCTCAGTTAATTAGAAGGTGCTACTTATGAAAATGAGAGAAAGGAACTTCCCTCTATTAAACTACAATATGTCAGAAAGATCTCAGATCCTTAGACCCCGAAGTAGTCAAAACCTCTGTTAAGTCATCCAAAAAAGCAGTTTTGAAAGGGAATGGCTCCTAATTCTCAATCACCATGATTTATTGTCATATTCTTAACCTTATATAGTCTTTAAATCAGAAAATTAATTTGTTAAGATCATAAACATTTTTCCTTTTAAAATAAATAATTTTAAAACTAATTAATTCTGGGTTTTTTAGGAAATAAAAATGATTGAATTAAAATAGACAGTATTTCATTTTGATGATAATTGTGGGCAATTTTCCAGGGGACTCATTTTGATAAGGAACCTATGGAAGAAAAATCTCCACACCACAGATGCATAAAACACCAGTGTTTAACATGTGGCTGTTTGCCCCCAGGAAACAAACTTGAATGAATTGACAAATGCTCTCCATTACTACAACTCCTTTGGGAAACTTTAAGATAGTGATAACTAGATAATTGATACTTTAGAGATAAATGAAAATTTTATTAGCAGTTGGGGTAGGGGCATTTTTTTTTTAAAGAATGATGACTTTATTTATTTATTTATTGTTTAAAAGTTTTTATTTATGTCAGAGAGAGAGCACAGGCAGGGGAAGCAGCAGACAGAGGGGGGAAGTAGGCTCCCTGCTGAGCAAGGAGCTCCATGTGGGATTCAATCCCAGGACCCTGGATCACAACCCCAGCTGAAGACAGATGCTTAACTGACTGGCCACCAAGGCGTCCCTATGCCTTTCTTTTCATAATTTTTGCCATTCATTTTAGAATGCTATTTCTCCCCCATGTGATTATCTGTAAATTTCTATAGCATGATGTAAGCAATTAGTTGTTTCATTTACTGTTTTCCTATAATTGGTCATTACAAAAGTAATCAATTAGATTTAAAAACTCATATTTCTAAAGGTAGTCATGTTGACTACCTTTCAATAACAAAACAATAATTTAAAAAGTAAAAATGAAATTGTAGCACAATGTGGTATTAATATTTAATGTTCTCTTATCTTTCATTTTTTAAGTAAACTTAAACACTGATCCTTTAAGAAGGTTCTTTGTTTTTAAAGATTTTCTTTATTTATGTGAGAGAGAAAGAGATTGAGAGAATGAGTGGGAAGAGGAGTAGAGGAGGGAGCCTGACATGGGGCTCAATTCCAGGACCCTGGGATCATGACCTGAGACGAAGGCAGACACTTAACTGAGTCACCCAGGTGCCCTTTAAGAAGTTTCCTATTGTGGGGCACCTGGGTGGCTCAGTGGGTTAAGCCGCTGCCTTCGGCTCAGGTCATGATCTCGGGGTCCGGGGAATCAAGTCCCGCATCGGGCTCTCTGCTCAGCAGGGAGCCTGCTTCCCTCTCTCTCTCTCTCTGCCTGCCTCTCTGTCTACTTGTGATCTCTCTCTGTCAAATAAATAAAATCTTAAAAAAAAAAAAGTTTCCTATTGCTATTTTTCCCATCAATATCAATAAAATGATAAGTGAAAGAATTATTTTCACACCTCTGAATTCTCTCTGGCTACTATCAATACCTAGAGGGTCATGGCCTGCTACTATCTACCAAGTCACATAAACAGTATGTAACATGTACAGTGACCAAGTAATTTTATGCATAGGTGCTTAAAATATAACATTAATTGTGAGATAAATAATTATGCCTATAGTATGATTAAAATAATATGTATGAATTGAATAATACTGATGAAATAAAAATGGTTAACATTAGTGGAATAGTAGAAATTGAAAAGGTGAAAACTTGCTTCTAATGCATTATTTTGTATCAGGTATAATAATGTAATTTGAGAGTTCTTAATTTTCCTGATTAAATGGAATGCCTGAACAAGATGTGTAAAAATATCAACACATATGAATAATTTTCTTCATTCTCAAATGAAAACATATAGTGTAACCAAAAGTTAATGGGTTAGAAGCATTAGATCTTATACCTCCTTCTGCACATCCCTCCAGTACTAGAAGTCACATATAGTCAAAATCTTTAATAAACAATTGCAGTTGCTAGTCCAGGTTCTGAGAAAAGTTCAAGCTTAAACATAAGATTCAAATTTTGCCTTGCTCCATCAAAGCAGATAAACCCATAATGGTAGAGAACTTCTCATGAGATCCAGGACAGAACCTGTTTCTCTAACAAGAGTCTGATTGCATTCCAGGTAATGAGTAAAGTACCTGGTATTGAATTGAAATTGCAGTTGGGAAGTTGAGATAATGCACATGTTCATATTTCACAAAGAAAGGAATATTCCTTTAAGATTCTTAAGACCCCCTCCCCCACAGATAATCACGGAAATAAATGTTGAGAATGTATCCAAGACTCTCCAAATCTTGCAACTCTGGAAAATCAAGTTGTCAGTTGTTTCAACATCACCCCAATATATTAGTTATGTCAATATAGTTATTATTATTGAATTATCAGTTTTTCTGGTGAGATAAAAGGAGGGGTGATTTTAATATGAGCATATGAGTACTTAATAGGTTTATAATACTCTATATTTTTATGGTAACAAGTTATTTCTCTTACCACTTCGATTTACATCCTCATGACCAGCTTTTATAGACAGACTATTTTTGCAAGCAGTCTTTGCCTAAACCATAACCTGAATGTACAACTTACTGTTTCAGTTAGATTCAGAAGCTACTTTTTTATTGGTTGAGGCATTTATGAAATAAGGAAATAGTGGGGTTTATTTTGGTGTAACTGAAATATTAACAGGTGGTTGTTTCTACAACCAAATCAAAGCAATACAAAATACACCTTTAAAACACTGATTCATTTAGTCCACTTATAATATGGGTCTGGCATTTGCCTAAAAATATGTCAGATTGGGAAGACTGGAAATAATCCAATGCTAATCCCTCTTTACTGAGGCGCACACTAAATCTCCATACAAAGCCGTAGAAGCTTACCCAGGAAAACTGTATCCATCAACAAATAAGATTATTAAGAGAACAATAACACTGGGTGAAATGTTTTTGGCTTTCTAAATACACAAGTGACAAATACTTCAGGATAAATGGGTGGATTTAAGTTTATGAAGTTCAGTAGTTACCCAATGAATTGAAAAAATTGCTGATTATTGTAAAAGTAAAATTTGGATTAGATAAAATGGAAATAAAAACTAATGAATTATT
Source organism: Lutra lutra (assembly GCF_902655055.1). Taxonomy (NCBI): domain Eukaryota; kingdom Metazoa; phylum Chordata; class Mammalia; order Carnivora; family Mustelidae; genus Lutra; species Lutra lutra. Next base: position 28,369,063 of record NC_062281.1, read on the forward strand.
TGCTGTAGGAACCAACATGTGAATAATTTTATACAGTGGTTCACTTGCACGTGAAAAGGAGATATACATTCTACACTTACTTGATACAAAGTTCTGCATAAATCATTTTGATTAAAGTGGTTAACCATATGGTTCAAAATTTTTTTTTTAAGATTTTATTTATTTATTTGACAGAGAGAGATCACAAGCAGGCAGAGAGGCAGGTAGAGAGAGAGGAGGAAGCAGGCTCCCTGCTGAGCAGAGAGCCCGATTCGGGGCTCGATCCCAGGACCCTGAGATCATGACCTGAGCCGAAGGCAGCAACTTAACCCACTGAGCCACCCAGGCACCCCTGGTTCAAATTTTTAATATCCTTTCTGTTTATTGCTATAATTTTTCTATCAGTTACTGAGAGAAAATGTCAAATATAATCCCACTATGATTGTATTTCTATATTATATTTTAATTTTGTGGCATAGTAACTTATTACTTGGAGAATTCAATTCACTTATCCTTTAATAGAATTTACATTTAGATTTGAATCTACCATCTTAACATTTCTTTCTGTTTTTTCTAATTACTTCTTATTTTATCATTTCTTTTAGACAGATCATGTATTTTTGTCTTCTATGTTAGCTTGTTAATTATACATTGTTTTATTCTTTTAGAAGTTATCTTAGTAATTATAGCATGCATATTTGACAAATTAGATCCTAATATAAAGAATTGCTTTTACCACTTCTCTAACAATGCCAGGACCTTAAAAAACTGGAGCTACATTTATGCTCTCCCATTTTTTTTTTCTGTCATAGTTACCATGTATTTTAATCCTACTAAATTTTAATCCATGAATGATGTTTTTGTTTTATTAAATTAGTGTAAATATAGTAGAGTTCTCAGATATTTATCTTGCCAGTGCTCCTTATTCTGTCTTGCATCTAGAATGATTATTCTTCCATCGGATGACATACTTCTAGTATTTCTTTCAGTATAGCTCCTCTGTGAATGTATGGATATACAATTGACCCTTAAATAACATGGATGTGAATGAATAGGTTCACTTGTACATAGATTTTTTTTTAAAACACAGTCCAGTACTATAAATGTATTTTCTTTATGATTCTCATAATAACCTTTTTATTTGTCTACATATTTTAATATAAGAAGACATATAACATACAAACATGTATTAATATGGTCAACAGTAGGCTATTATTAGTTGTTCATGGATTTTTTTGAATCAATCAAAAAATTGATTCCTATATTGAATGCTATAGCCCCTGCATTGTTCAAGAGGCAACTGTATTTCCTTTGTTTTTTTATCCTTATGATATTTTAATTTCACTTTTTAAAATTTTTGTGTTTGGTATAAGGAAAAAGTCCAGTTCATTCTTCTGCATGTTGCTGTCCCATTTTACCCGCCGCTAGTTGTTGAAGAGAATGTCTTTTTCCCTTGGATATTCTTTCTTTCTTTGTCAAAGATTAATTGACCATATAGTTTGTGGGTTCATTTCTGAGTTTTTTATTCTGTTCCATTGATTTATGTGTCTATTTTTGCACCAGTACCATACTGTTTTGATAATTACAGGTTTGTAATATAACTCAAAGTCCAGAATTGTGGACTCCAACTTTGTTTTTCTTTTTCAAGTTTGCTTTGGCTATTCTGGGTCTTTTGTGGGTCCATAGAAATTTTAGGATTGTTTTTCTACCTCTGAGAAAACGTTAGTAGTATTTTGATAGCAACTGCATTAAATGTGTAGATTGCTTTGGGTAATATAGACATTTTAACAGTATTTGTTCTTCTAATCCATTCAATAGATGCATAAAAAGCATTTGACAAAGTAAATACCCATTTATGATAAAAACCCTCCACAAAGTTGGTTTAGAGGGAACATACCTCAACATAATAAAGGCCTTACCTTAAAAATCCACAGCTAACACCATCCTCAGTGGGGGAAAACTGAGAGCTTTTCCTTTATGGTCAGGAACAAGACAGGGATGTCTACTCTGGCTATTGTTATTCAACACTGATAACTGACTAGATTGCCTCTTTTATTGAATTTGTATTTTATGATCATTAATTTCTCTCCCATTAGCTATCTCAGTGTCAGTACATTTTTGTTATCTTGCCTCTCCTGTCCTCAAATAGCAACCCCAGGATCAGTCCTAAAAATTCTGATTTTTTTCAGGTATTCCAATTCCTGAAAAAATCTTCTGTAAATAGGAGCACAGTTCTACAGGAAGGTATCATTAGAAATTCTGCATTTCCAAACTCATTTTCCCATTCTTCTCAGGATTTGCTGCAACACCACCACTAAGGAACATCATTTTCCTCCTCCTTTTCAAAGTCAGTGTCTCCAAATACTGATAAACCTATTTCCATAAATAATCCTCTTTCTTTTTTTTTTTTTTTTCTCTCCATGGGCTCATTCAATACTATAACATCCAAGTCTGTGGTGTCCTTTTTTTTTTTTTTTTTTTTTAAAGATTTTATTTATTTATTTGACAGAGAGAAATCACAAGTAGGCAGAGAGGCAGGCAGAGAGAGAGGAGGAAGCAGGCTCCCCGCTGAGCAGAGAGCCCGATGCGGGGCTTGAACCCAGGACCTGGGATCATGACCTGAGCCGAAGGCAGCGGCTTAACCCACTGAGCCACCCAGGCGCCCCAAGTGTGGTGTCCTAAAAATAAATGTGTTATCCTAAAAATAAAATCAGATAGCCCTCCTTTGACATTATATCCTTATCAAACCATTGTTTAATATGTATCATCTCCTTCAAATCTGAAAGTTTCAATGTTCTTTGTCACCACTTGCCACATCACACTTATTAATCAGTCCTGTGTAATTTGGCTTTTACCAGAAGATGTCCATTGAAAGTTTCCTGATTATGGTCATCTATGACATTTTTTGTTTTTAAGTAAAAAGGATATTTAAAAATCTAGTTTAGCTGGATAAGTCCAAACCTTTGCCACCTTTGCCACAACTGCCTACCCTTTCTTTGATTCTGTCTTGATTTCATGATACACTAATGTATCTCTCCCTGCCAAACTAATTTATCTTAATTTATGACTAGTCTTTCTAATTATGAGCTTGATTTTGTAAGTTAGCATGATGAAATAGAAATAATGTTGAAGACTTGGCATCTAATCATGTTTAAAACATTATAAATAAAAATATTATAGCTGCCCCTTCTCAGTATCAATCCAGTGTATATGAGACCAGAGTATTTTGAAAACAGTCAACCTAGTTAGTAAGAATGAGAGATACTGACTTTCCCATTTTCTTTTTAAGAGTATGTTAGATTGAGAAATCTGTTAAGTTCCTGCTTTCAGGCCAAGTCACTCAAAGTACACCCATTCAAAGTTGACCTTTGGAAATAACTGATCATACCCTTGGCTTCTAAAACTCAACAGGAAATTAGATTCTCTGTTCTGTCATGGAATTTAGTTCCTAAGAAGGACTGCTAGTGTGTTCTTTTTGTGCTTCAGATAAAGGCTCAAATTGAGAAAGAAAGAAAGAAATGTCAACTATCAGATGGAAGTCATGGGCACAAGCATAGTAACTTAAATTCAAGAGAAGTAATCTCAAGTTTTTAAATATGAATGTGGCTTTTAATCTTTCTGACCATGACACTTCTTAAGATATATTGTGGGTTATCGGCAATATTTTGAAATGTTTATGTTGCTCCCTCAGAAGTGCCATATACTCTTACATCTAATATCTCTTGTATATGTTACTTTTGTTTTCCAGCAGTATTGTATGGCTCGGATAATGCAAACCACTTTAATCATTCATTCATTCATTCATTCATTCATTTACTTTTCACTTTAACTGCCTCAGTTCTCTTTATCACTTAGCCTGTGTTTGCACATAAAATAAATTCTTAACGAATTTATACTGACTTGATTAAATGCATATGATACTGAAAGGTATGCTAATGAATCCTTAAATTTACAATATTTTAATGCTTGTAAGATTTGCAAATTGAATTTCAAAAGTTATGTTTATCTGGTTATAGTACATGTGTGCAGTTGTATATATTTTAAGTTTATTGTGTTGTGCTTAGGAATTCTCTAGTATATATATTTTACTTTGTTTTTTCATTAAATTTAGTTTAATCTAATTTTACTTATTTTTTTAAGTTTCTATTTAATTCCAATTAGTTAACACACAGTGTTATATTAGTTTCACTAATTAGTGTATAATACGATGATTCAACAATTCCATACATCACCTGGTGCTCATTTTGATAAGTACACTCCTTAATTCCCATCATTGAGTATCTGTATTTTAAATTCATTGTGTTATGTTTGGGAGCATTAACTACAGAAGAGCTGTGGATATCTACTTTTACTGTAGTCTTTCTATTTAAAATCTCTTATCTACACTTAAAATATTTAATTCTTTGTAACTACTATTCTCTTATTTTTATTTATTTTGGTACATTTGAGATTTTATGCTACTCAGTACAAAGGAGCTCTAGCAAAACTTCGTAATTCTAAATATGAAAGAAATATTTCAGGTTAACTGAATTTGTTTTTATACACTAAATGTGATTTACTGAATCATTTCATCGAGTTACCAAGAAGCACATTATTATAAAAACCTGAAGAAAATTAAACATGATTGAATATAAAATTTCTCTAGAAAACTATTTTAAGTTTTAAACATTTGTAAAAACATATAAATTAGTATCAGACTTAATTTCAATTGTTGCAAAATTACTTTGCCTATAGGAGTGTTCTAATTTGATTTTGGAGGGTCAGTTGGTTAAAATGTATAGTTCAGGGAGCTAAACTGTCTTTACTTATTTGCAGCATGTACTTTTCTTGCGGTTCATAGTTGAGGAACCATATTCAGCTATGCTAATATTTGGAAACTACCAGTATCACAACTTATAAGTGTTAAATTAATAAGAGATATGTATGGCCCACTTTTCAAGCTTCTTTCTATCTTTGATATTTTGACATGGATACCAAACACTTTGCAGTACAGTGCCCCATAGCAGAGGTCTGCCCAACAGCTTCCATTAATCTCTGGAAGACTTGAATGTTTAAACAGATACTGCAATAGCATGGTAAATTTTAGAATGTGGGTATTAATAGAATCCTGGTTTTTGTTGTTGTTGTTTTTTCTCAGTAACAGAAACAAAACAAGCTGAGGAAGATTCAGTTTTTTCTAGGTCACAACCCAGGGACTTCTTGTGTTGAGAATCATTCATTTTAGTAATGCAATGTCAGCATAATGCTAGTGTTCAAAACAGAATGGTTACAGATGGTATGCTTGAAAATAGAACCTGTGTTGAATATCAATCAGGTTTTATCTCATTGTGGCAAAAAACATAAGAGTAGATCTACTTGAGGCCAAGATTTGAATTCGCACTGATAAAACATGGAGAAGTAGTGGTTTAGAAAACATTTTAAAATGTCTTATTTATGGGGCACCTGGGTGGCTCAGTGGGTTAAATCCTCTGCCTTTGGCTCAGGTCGTGATCCCAGGATTATGGGATCGAGCCCCACATCAGGCTCTCTGCTCAGCGGGGAGCCTGCTTCCCTTCCTCTCTCTCTGCCTGCCTCTCTGCCTACTTGTGATCTCTGTCTGCCAAATAAATAAATAAAATCTTTAAAAAAATGTCTTATTTATAACACAAATCTGTAGTAATAATATGCATATGCAATGCATTCTATTAATGTAAGAAATGAGAGAAAGGTAAGAAAAATGTTTTTTAAATATTTATGTTTAATGAATAAAGTAAACAATTAAACTTTATAAAAGTTTTATATTTAACCACAAGAAAAGAAGCAAAATGAATAAAAACAATTATATATTTTATATTCCTTTTTCAATGGTTATACCACATCCACCACTTCCCAGCATTTTTTTTTTTTTTTAATTCACTTAGGTCATAGAGATAACCAAGGAAAATATCCCAGGATCCAATTAGATGTCCAAGTTATAGACACAGAGAGATAGTTCTCCTTTAATCCACGGCTTACGAAGATCATGGTTCTAAACTCAGTACACCTTGTTTCCAAATCAAGTGTATTTTTTTTCCATTTTTTTTAAAGCTATGGCAGCATTGTTCATATTGACCTAATAGCATGTATCTTTTAAGAAAAGGAATGAGATGTATATGAAATACTTTTAAACATAGAGTTGAAGGAATTATATGTAAATTCCCAATGTAACCTTTATTGTCTATCATGATTTTGGACAAATAATTTACAGTTTCTGATCTTTTATTTATTTTTCTGTAGAATAAGAAACTAGTGTCTTTTAACTTAAGTGATTATTTTGCAGTGCAGCTAAAACATGATCTATAAAATTCCATTGGTTAATATAATAAACCACCAAATGATTATTTGTGTGATTATTATTATTATTCCAATTAGATGTTTTTTCCTCTTAACAATCACTCAACTATTTTATTTTGGGATACAAATTCAAGGAATGTTTATTGCCTATTGTAGCTAGTTACAGGTGGAAAAGGAAGGGGTACAAAAGAACAAGACTTGTATGAATGAAACTTCAGGGGTTGACTCAAAAGAGAAAGGCCGGGTAGTGGGTCACAGTATGGAAAAAGGGAATGTCACAATCAGTCATAAAAAATCATGTCATACTCAACTCAGATATCATAAATTTTGACCTGCTTTTTATATTTTATAACTAATATGTAAATTGGTATGGATTTGGCAATATCATGAAATAAAGAATCTTATCCATCTTGATCTCTGCCATGTGCCCAGTGTATAGCACAGTACTTGGCATACAAGAGGTATTCAATAAAAATATTTCCTAAGTGAATAAGGGAATCAATAAGTAAATGGCCGCAAATATAAATAAATCAATAGGCCCAAATAAGAACAATTGGAAATGGCAATGAAAAAAAACATCCTTAGCTCCTCTTTCTTCTTTTCTTTTCAGATCCATTCAGAATGCCATGATTATTCTGCTTTATGTATCATGAATTCATCTATTCCTTTCCTTTTCATTACCATGGTCTTGCTTCAAACATAATTATTCTTTATATAAAACTATAGTGGTTTCTTAATTGATTTTATTTTTTGTTCCCTTTTTTATTCATTCCCTCAAATGCATAAACACAGTTAATACAATGTTCTTTATAGAATGTTGATCATTTAGGCTATTCCTATGCCTAAAATCTCCCAGTAACTCCTTAAGGAAGCCCAAGCCTCTGTAAATTTTACTGAATCATTCAAACATTTTCACAAGCTTTTTCCTTAATCTCAGTAGCACCATTTTTCCATCACACTCTAGAACAAATTGCTTGCAGACACACAAATGTGCCAAGCTTTTCCATCCCCTACTATCATATTAACTTCTCTTCTCCCAGTATTGTCGTCTTCTCTCCGTCGTACATTTTCCTTTTCCAGACTGCCCTTAATCCATTCTTTAAAAAGCAGGTCAGATGCTATCCATGGATAACATTTAGATCATCCCAAAAGATTCCCTTAATTCTATGTAAACTTAATATTTTTAAAATGACAAATGTGAGGGATGCCTGGGTGACTCAGTCGGTTAAGCAGCTGCCTTTAGCTCAGGTCATGATCCCAGGGTCCTGGGATCGAGAGAGAGCCTGCTTCTCCCTCTCTCTCTCTGCCTGCTGCTCCCCCTACTTGTGCTTTCTCTCTCTGTCAAATAAATAAATAAAATTAAAAAAAAAAATTTTAAATATACAAAATACTCCCCAAGTAACTGAAGACCGTTTAAAACATTTGGAATATCAAAGAAAGTAATATACAATTTCTAAAATAAATGAGTCCAAATTTTTCAAATACAGTCCTCAGAATGTAAATGAATAATGAAATATTTCTAATAAGTTCCAAATCTCTGTTGATAACACTTATGTCACTCTTCATAATAGATGACAGAATATTAAGATGATCTGTTACAAACATATTTTTCAGTGATTCAGAAGTGAGAAGCAAGGTCACTGTGTTAAACCCATGCTTAGTCATTGGTTTTGCTATTTTAGCAGAAAAATATCTTCAGTTTCTAGATTCTTTTCCGTCTCTTCAAGCTACCCTGATTACAGAATGACAAATTTTATTTTTGAAGATGTGTGAACAATCTGAGTAATGGACAATTTAAATAATGTGAGCAAATTTTGCAATCACCATTTTATGTATATCCATGTGATTGTTTACATTAAAGATTTAATGATTTAACTATATAGATTTCATCTTATAAAGAAAACCAAAAATTCCCTAATTAAGAAGAATGCCAAAGACTGATTTCTGGGAAATTAAGTGTTTAAGATAGTTAGAATACCAAAGAATAGGCCTATTCTGGAGAATCATAATAATAACATGGGAGTATGATCAGATGTTAAATGGTTAGTACAGATTATTATAAAATTAATATTAGGTTTTTTGATGTATCATTTTCATCATAAAACGGCAAAAGAATGTGGTTGATAAACACAAATTGATGAAAAACAAGTCAAGGGTTATAATTTGAAGTGCCAAATATCTGAAATCAAAATTAAACTTGTTTTCTATTATTGGATTTGAGAAATCTAAAGGAGTAAAAAGGTATTTGAAAAGGTTAAGAAGGGGCGCCTGGGTAGCTCAGTGGGTTAAAGCCTCTGCCTTCGGCTCAGGTCATGATCTCAGGATCCTGGGATCAAGCCCCGCATTGGGCTCTCTGCTCAGCAGGGAGCCTGCTTCCCTTTCTTTCTGCCTGCCTCTCTGCCTACTTGTGATCTCTCTCTGTCAAATAAATAAATAAAATCTTAAAAAAAAAAAAGAGAGATAAAGAAAAGGTTAAGAAAATGACATACAAACTTAAAAATCAGTGCACTTATAGTTCAAAACATTTATGAATATGATAGTCAAAAATGTATTAAAAGAACGATAACATCAAAAATGCATAGAACAGCATATTGTAAAAAGGATACATTAACAGTAATAATATAGTAGCAATGAGATAAGAATTATATATCTGTTACAGAGTCACATGACTATCAGGATAATGGTGATTGAAGATAACTGATTTTTTAAAAAAGGAAAAGAGGGGCACCTGGGTGGCTCAGTGGGTTAAGCCTCTGCCTTCGGCTCAGGTCATGATCTCAGGGTCCTGGGATCGAACCCCACATCGGGTTCTCTGCTCAGCAGGGAGCCTGCTTCCCCCTCCCTCTCTACCTGCCTCTCTACCTACTTGTGATCTCTCTGTCAAATTAAAAAAAAAAAGAAAGAAAGAAAGAAAGAAGAAAAAAGAAAATCACCATTTAAAAAAAATTAATAAATAAATAAAGGAAAAGATGCAAGTTTCTTTAATGTAGGTAAAGGATATGGTGCTTAGCTGCCCAGAAAAGGCTGCAAAGAATGGACATTATAATAAGATACTCCAGGCAGAGGTGGAAGCTTGGCTAACCCTAAAAACCCCGCACTGGTCAGCAGCTACAAATTATATGGCCTGATGAATAAAGCATCCTCAGGTCTTATAAGAAGCTGGGATCCTCTACTCAAGGGCTATTTTAACCTCCCTGGTACTTTCTGACTATTTTGGAAACCAATTATCCATAATTCTGCTTGTATGTTAGCCACACACACACACACACAAGTATGAAAACCTGTGTATTTCTAGCTGCTTACTACAAGGTTAGATGGATGAATTATAGGTCTGGCTGAATAGGACAAAGCCTCAGGCCTTACCTGGGCATTTTACCTTTACCTAATATTAAACTATCATTATACTACCTTCAAAGGAAGTGCTCACATTCCTTCTTTGCACTATGCATTTATTTTCTTTCTTTTATTGCCCCTACATTAAAATCATCACCACCACCATCATCATCATCATCATCATCATCATCATCAAGCATCTTAGGAAACATAGGTTTTACCTGTTTAGGTAACATGGAGTTGTCAAGTGATTTCCATTTTTAAGAAACTTTCCTGATAATTGATTTAATAAACAAAAAGACATTTCTAATAGTACTATTTGTAGTGGCACAGTCTCAATGTTTTTAATAACATTTTGTCAAAACTCAGGTATGGGATGTAAGCCGTTTTTTTTTTTTTTTCTTTTTTCGGATCTTTATTTAACTTTCATTTCTGGTATAATTTTTTGAAAATAATTTTTACATTGAATTTCACTGTTAAGACACTTTTGAGTTTATATTTTATTAAAAGAAATAAAGTCTACCCTTAGTAAGTTTTTATATTCTTTACGCCATTTCTCTTTAAAAGTGATTTAAAGTAGGAAATTACTATGCTATATATAAACCAATGAGTCTAATGTAATTGATGGCTATGCCTGAAGGTTCTTAGTTTTCTCTTCTACTAATTTAAAGCTTTTCATTGTGGGAAATATGGCCTATGAATTTTAGCCAGAAGTATAGCTTTTGAGGGGGTCTGAAAATGTATCCAGTTTATCAACAAAAAGTGTATTTTGTGATATTAACACCTTTTTTTGATCACTTCAAAAAACTGAAAATAATTGCAATATTACTGAAATTTTCCATTAGTGTTTCATATCTGAAATCTTGGAGTTTACAGATAATGCATTTTTAAGCTATAGAGAAGTCATATGAAGAGAGAGTTTTTCAAAAATTAAGAATCTTAAAATTACATTAGATTCCCAAAAAGTAAAACAAAGATTTTTTAATGAAAATCTGACAGACAAGCAGCTGAGTCATTCTGTGGCTAGTGGCTTGGGTAGAATGGATAAAGTTGTGAATCAGTGACTCTATGAGGGAGTGGGGTGTGTGTGTGTGTGTGTGCGCGCGCGTGCGTGCAGCTTATGAAATAATAAGCCTTTTGGTTGGGTTAAAGTTTGATATTTAGTATGGCTTTAATATATTTCTGACTTGACAACTTTTAAGCTAATTCCTTTTTTTTTTAATTTAATTTTTTTAAGTGTTCCAAGAAGGCTAATTCCTACCATTTCTGAATAAATTTCCTTCACCTGTTCTGAGTCAGTCATCTGTTAATTTGTCAAGTAAACCTGTTGATTTTAGGCCAATTTTGTGTGTGTGGGTACATCTATATGTAGACTGCCATAAAGGTAGGTAGATTATAACATTTTAACATTGAATCAGTTCAAATTTTGATTCCAAAGGAATTTTAATTAGTCTGTCAATAGTAAGGATATAAAAGCATATAACATACATTTTAAAGAAACTTGTCATTTTAATAGGAAATATACAAAACAGAATGTATAAATATGCAAGAATAAATTTTAAATGAGGCTGGAAGGAGAAAAATAAACAATTTTTTGGTGGCAGTGAGAATTGTATTTGTGTGTGTGCAAATATAATGTAAGGTCTTGAAGGCTAGGTGATTAATGTAAATATGAATTTAAATTAATCTAGCAAACATAATTATTAAAAACTAGGAAACATTAAATGTGGGATTATAAAAATCTACTTTGTAAATTAATGTATACCTGAATATTTGTGTAGTAGTTGAATAAAATAAAATGGTTAAAACTGTCATTGTGTTCTTTCTAGAAGTGCATATATATGGGATAACTGGTTACTTATGGGTGATTGAGTTTTTTGTGATTTTGAGATACTTCATATTTTCTTTTTCAAAATTGTTATAATGAACTTGTGTTACATAAAAAATGTTTCAAAAATTAGAAACCCAATTTTTAAACATCTAGCCAATAATGAAGGCTTGTTTTTTATTTCTTTCCCCAAATGATAGATAACTTCCATAATACAGGTTAACTAAAGTAGACAGAATTTATAAAAATATTCTAACAAACATCATCAAATACCTAGAAATATTAGGAATTGGTTAATTAGAATATAATATTGTCTTTAATATAAAATATGATAGTTTTATGTGGTTGTCCATGAATTTGCATGAGTAAAATAGAATAAGATGAAATGGAAAAATTATTATTATAAAATAATAGATTTGTGTGTGTGTAGACTTAAACTGTTAGTTATTTCTCAGGGGTGGAGTTGATGTGATTTTTGATGTTCTTATATACTACATCCTAAGTTTCTAAAATTGCTGGAATGAAATATTATTTCAAATACTGTTAGTAATATATCAAGTTTAAAATTTGTGCCCAGGTGATTTTAATTTTTAAGCCATCTCACAAACAACAGAAAACTCTCATACTGTGATACACTGTGACAATTCACTGTCCAAATTTCCTTTTTCTACTACAGAGGTCATCTGTAGACATTTCCCTTACATAGCCAGTGGCTTTGTGTCTCTCTACCTAAGGATTTCTGGCTAGGGAAGCTACACAGTTCATGTGTAGGACATCTGGAAGGAGCAAAGAAATCAATGTTTTTGAGGTTAGTCACTAAAAGATAATGGTTGGTAAGTAATTTTTCTCTTCCTCACCCCTCCAGGAATAAATCTGAGCTGTGTTTCAAAAGTTTCTCAGAGGATCTCCAGCAGGATTGAGCCCAATTACCATAAGGGCAACCTTCTCATAATACTTCTTATTAGCTTGCCTCCCTTCTTTTTGCTGTTTTTTTTACTCCCTCACAGTTCTTCCTGAACTTGCCTTCCAAAAGAGTTCTTGTACTCATTCTTAACTCAGGATCTGCTTTGACACACCCAGACTGAGACACATAATACATAATGTCAATCGGTGTTTGATCTTTTAAAAAATATGCCCTCCAGTAGGTGAATGGATAAACAAACTGTGGTATATCTGCACAAAAAATTTTCTTCTTTGCTTAAAAGGAATTTGTTATCAAGCCATGCATGCAAAAACGTGGAGGAAACTTAAATGCATATTACTAAGAAGCCAGTCTGAAAAAGGCTATGTGCTGTATGATTCCCACTATAGGACATTCTGGAAAAAGGTGAAACTATGGAAACAATAAAAAGATCAGTGTTTGGGGCACCTGGGTGGCTCAGTGGGTTAAAGCCTCTGCCTTCGGCTCAGGTCATGATCCTAGGATCCTGGGATAGAGCCCCGCATCGGGCTCTCTGCTCAGCAGGGAGCCTGCTTCCTCCTCTCTATCTGCCTGCCTCCCTGCCTAATTGTAATCTCTGTCTGTCAAATAAATAAATAAAATCTAAAAAAAAAAAAAAAGATCAGTGTTTGCCAAGGATTAGGAGGGGTGAATAGGTGGAACACAGACAATTTTTAGGGCAGTGAAAATATTCTCTGTGATACTATAATGATAGATACATGCCATTATACATTATACATTATACATTTCTCTAAGACCATAGAATGTACACCACCAAGAGTGAGCACTAATGTAAACTATGGGCTGTGGGTGATATGGTATGTCAATGTAGGTTCAGAAGTTGTAACAAATATACCACCCTGACTGGGGATATATATAATGGGAGAGTCTATGCACAAGTAGGAGCAGGGGATACATGGGAAATCTCTTTACGTTCCTCTCAAATTTTTTATGAACCTAAAACTACTTTAAAAAACTTTCCTAAAAAAAAATGCAAATAACAAACTTCAATGTTCTGCGTCTTTAGTTTGCCTTAGGCACCAATACATATGTCTATGCTTTATATTCCTCATGACTCAGAAAAACCATATCTCTGACATGATACTCTAATGCTATACCCTTCAGTCTTTTTTTTTTTTTAAGATTTTATTTGTTTATTTGACAGAGAGAGATCACAAGTAGACAGAGAGGCAGGCAGAGAGAGAGAGAGAGAGAGGGAGGGAAGCAGGCTCCCTGCTGAGCAGAGAGCCCCATATACCCTTCAGTCTTAAGTGATTTTTTTTTTTTAAATCAAATGTAGATACTTCTGACCACAGTATGAGAGGTTATCTTTAAAGTGTATTTGAAGAAGTATTTTAAAGACAAGATTCAAGGGAAGGAATGATTCATTGCAGTCCATAAAATGTTTCTGTTGGTTACTTTGGACTAGTTGGCATTTGAGATTTTCTTTATTTTAACTTCTGAAATGTAAATAACACACACAGGTAACCACTATCCACAATTCTAGAAAGAGCTATAAACTTTTTCTGTTTTTATTCATATAGCGTGTTCATAGAAATGTACATCTTAGATAATTTGTTTTTTCCATTGTTATTTTTTATTGCTCTACTTGTGAAATATAGAATGTTAGATAAAACATATCTTTCCTATTTTCCATTATTACTCTACATGTGTAATAATGCAATATTAGATAAAATTCATTTCCTTATTTCCCCAAAAAAGCAAATGTAGTTTAATTTTATGATTTTCATAGATACTACTCAAGTTTCCCTGGAGGTAAGTGATTCCTTCTCTCTGAATTCTGAGTCTTATTTCATTTTGTAATTATTTGGGATCACAACAATGATAAAATTGAATTATTTGGGATCTCGATTCTCAAAACTGAAGAAAAATACTCAATTTTAAGAAAGATAGCTACTTAACTGTAAAGCATACCTATCTTATGGTCCATGGAATTCAAGCCTCAGATGTCCCTTTCAGGTCTTTTCTTTCTGTAATGCATGATCTTTTGAAGCTTACTGCAACCTTCAACCTAACAGACTTTATTCTTGTTTGCAGTGCTTCCAACTCAACTAACATGAACTTTATAATCTGAAGTGCATGTCAGACATTATTCCTTGAATTACCAGCTAGAGCACTTTAATATAGAATAATAAAGTAATTTTATATAGTATTCTCTTTCTAATATCAAACATTTTTGTATATTTATAAAATGTATTTAACAATAGTTGAATAAGGATTAACAATGATAGAATAGGAAATATTAGAATGCAATTAAAATTGGTAAGATTAAATTATTAACAAAATCAATAGTAAGATAATCTATTATTGCTTAATTAAGTCATTATCTACTGTCAACATAATCATCATGTCAAATTCATACATGGAACATTTGGAACATGTGATACGTTTTATTTATTTATTTATTTATTTATTTATTTTAATTGTGTTATGTTAGTCACCGTACAACACATCATTAGTTTTTTTTTTTTTTTTAAGATTTTATTTATTTATTTGACAGAGAGAGATCACAAGTAGACGGAGAGGCAGGCAGAGAGAGAGAGGGAAGCAGGCTTCCTGCTGAGCAGAGAGCCCGATGTGGGACTCGATCCCAGGACCCTGAGATCATGACCTGAGCCAAAGGCAGCGGCTTAACCCACTGAGCCACCCAGGCGCCCACATCATTAGTTTTTAATGTAGTATTCCAAGGTTCATTGTTGACATGTAACACCCAGTCCTCCATGCAATATGTGCCCTCCTTAATACCCACCACCAGGCTCACCCATCCCATCATCATCATTAACCATCAGGGAAATTCAAATCAAAACCACGTTGAGATACCACTTTACACCAATTAGAATGGCAGAAATTAACAAGGCAGAAACAACAAATGTTGGAGAGGATACGGAGAAAGGGGAACCCTCTTACCCTATTGGTGGGAATGCAAGTTGGTGCAACCACTTTGGAAACAGTGTGGAGATTCCTCAAAAAATTAAAAATAGAGCTACACTATGACCCTGCAATTGCACTACTGGGTATTTACCCCAAAGATACAGATGTAGTGAAAATAAGGCCCATATATATCCCAATGTTTATAGCAGCAATGTGATACATTTTAAATTAAGGTATACTCTAGTGTTTAGGGATCACATGCATCTCTTTTCTGGAGATAAAGCTCAGAGAACAGGTTTGTTTGTTTGCTTGTTTTTAATCCTCAAATATATCAATTTAAAAATTGGACTTTATTTTTTATTGCATCTAAGCACTACCATCAGATAACAATTAGAAATTACATTCTCTCCTGCATAGCAAAACCTCTGCTTACCACTTTATCATCTCCACCCCCCTGTCCCGTATTCCCTTTCTCCATAGAGAAACTTACCCTTTCTGACCCTACATGTTTTTAATGCACCTTCTACAGACATTTCGTTACTGTTACCTCAGTTTACTTTCAACAGTTTTAAAAGTTTACTTCCCATGCTGTGCCATAAAATGCTGAGCATCAATTCACATGATATTTTAAGAGACTTTTTTTCCCTGGCTTCTCCTACTCTGGAGAAAACACATGTCCCTCTAATACATGCATTGGCATTGAGGAACTGGGTAGTTCCAAGGAAACATTGCCAAATACGTTACTTGGGTTCAGCTTCTTTGAAAGTTAATATATTATATGGAAGACAGAAGAAAAATTGTTCTATTGTACAGTTTATTTCTCATTATCAATTATGAACAGAGGGTTATGCAACAATAAGAAAGCCATCATGAAGTGCATTTTAATGATCCCCAACTTCTTAAAAGAATGAATATAGAAACTTACAAGCCAGACTATATATAAAAATAAACTCTGAACTCTGTAGCAACCAGTCAAAGAAGCCAAACCACAGCCTCTGCAGCAGTCATCCCCTAATGGCCACTATTAGGTCAATAACTTCTAGTTGCCCTAATTTTTACTCCTACTTCCAAATTAAAACCAGCAAGATAAAGCCAAACATGCACCTCTAACCAATAACATAAGATGTCCCCTTCTAGAGAGTCCACTTTCAGCTTCCCCAACCCAACAACCAGAAATTAGAGTATACCCAAAGCCCTCTCTTTCTCACCATAAAGCTCTCACACTTTCTTGCATGTCTGTGAGTCTCCGCCATTTGCAAGTATTGGTGGCTGACTCCCTTTTTATGATAGTGAGCTCTGAAAAAATACTTTTGCTTGTTTTCATTTGCATAGTTTTCATTTATTTCCATAGTTTTCCTGGAGGTTCCAACTGGTTGTGGTCTACATTGCCATTGTTTTGGACCCTACCTTTTGACTAGATGCAGCCACAGACACCCACCCTGTGCCTTGTGTTAAGTCAGTACACTATCTGGATCTGTGCTGTCTTTGCACTGAATTCCTTGGCTGTTTATTTTTCAGTTTGGTGCTCAGTTTTGAGAACCTCCCAGACAAATGAGTTCACAGTTCCTACCGGATCTGTGTCTACTTGGACAAACTTTTCTGTGGCTTATCTTTAAAACCAGATGTGTTTCTCCTTCTTAATTTTGTTTTGTTTTGTTCTGAGAATTTGGTAGTGATCCAGAGAGAGATAACAGTTTTCCATCTGCCAGGGGGGTCTGCAATGGGAATTGACCACTATCAAGTTGGGGGCCTGAAGTGAAAGGCCTCAGAACCATAGGAGCCAGTAGGAGTCAAAAGGCCTGAGAATGGAAAGGTAACGACGTAACAAGTCTCAGTCCAAGTCCAAAGGCCAAAGAACCAGAAGCACTGTTGTCTGAGTAAAGAAGAAAATAGATATCCCAGCTTAGGCAGAGAGAAGAATTCACTCTTCCTCTGCTTTTTTTGTTCTGTATGTACCCTCAGTGGATTAAATGATGCCCACTATATTGGTGAGTACAGATCTTCTTTATTCAATCTACCTATGCAAATGCTATTATCTTGGGAAACACCCTTACAGACATACCCAGAAATAATGTTTCATCAGCAATCTGGGTATCCCTTAGCCCACTCAAGTTGACACATAAAATTAACTATCATACTGAACTTTATCAACTTGTACACATGTTGGTCATGCCCTAAGATACTAAATCCTGGATGTCAAAAGCTGATTAGACTATCACAGAAAAGGACCTAAAGGGTGCCTTTGTGACAATAAATCTGATTATTTAAAAAAATAAAAACAAAAACAAAGTAGAGTGAATTCTCCTAAAAGCCACATCCAAAACATTTCTAGACAAATTGATTGGCTTATAATACAACCATATAAACAGAGACAAGATCAAACTAAAGGAGATATTCAGGATAAACTAGAACTTTTCTTATAACATTTGGGAGTTTAAAAAAGTATTGATATAATAGGAGTCCTTTCATCTCATTTTGTCAGTGGAGTTAAACCTGAAATTAGAGACCTAAATGGAAAACAGAAATTAAAATGAGAAACAGCTCCTTTAGTTGAACTAAAACACCTGGCAGAATATTTTGAAAGGGCTTTAAAACAAAAATTAAGCAGAACCTAAAAAAAAATTAGTGGCCCTCCAGATCAACCAGCTCACTTCCTAACCAACCAACTGCTTATTGTCAAGGACATTGGAGGCATTATAAACAGAAGGGACACTGGGGGAAAAAAAAAAAGAGAGAGAGAGACTGATCTTCCAAAGGAAAACCTAGACAAAGAAATATAAGGGTGCTCAGAGGAGAAAAAAGTACCTAATATTTTGTCCTATCCTTTAACATTCAAGATGAATTAATTATAAATATAGAGGGCACAATGAATTGAATTGTGCCTCCCCATCCATGTGTTAATGGTCTAACCTTAATGTAACTGAGATATTTGAAGATAGAGGTTTTATGTTTATATTACTTATAAGGAGATATTAAAAGTTAAGTAAGATCAAGAGAGCGTGGCCCTAATCTGGTAGGATTACTATTATGATAAAAAGATACACCAAAGAATTCTCCTTTTATCCTCCCCCAAATCACCCCTTCCCTGACATACACACCACCCTATGCACATACCAAAGAAAGGCCTATGAACACAAAGCAGTGCACAGGTGGCTGACTGCAAACCAGGAGGAAAACTGTCACCAGAAACCAAATTTGTAGGCACCTTGATTATGGACCCCCTAGTCTCCAGAACTGTGAGCAATGAATTTCTATTAAGTCATTCAACCTATGAGGCTTTGTTATGGCAATACAAGCTTACTAGCAGAGAGTCAATCAAGTTCATTGACTCCTGATAGATGCAGGTGCTATTCTTTCCACATTAATAAACCTTGCCACCTTTGCACAACCTTCCTGAGTAAACATACCACACAAGTGGTAGATATTTCAAATAACCCACAGATTTTCCCTATTGATCTTAACCGTGACTGTGGGTCCTTGACTGGAAAACATCCCTTCCAGCTCTGTGATGTGTTCCCTGCAAGTTTAATAGGAAGAGACTTTCTTTACAATTGAAACTGTAACATCAAATGTACATCAGTGAGACTATTTCTTATGGTTTCCAAGGACTTCTTTATTCATATTCAGGTTGTCTGCTCTGTATATACCTATACCTCCTCCATTATATTTGATGCATACCCCAAATGAATATCTTGCCCCTGTACCAGAAACTCCATAGGCTAAAAATTTCTATGATACAGGAAACAAAGGACCCTTCAAATTTAACGTAAATTCTACAAAGCAATTACTCAAATATCCCTTAAATAACACTTCCCCAATATTTCTTGAAGCCAGAAGCAGATGAAAGGCTTAGATGTGGAACATAAGGAATAGTGCAGAGGACCATAGGGGAAGCTGTGGGAGAAACTGGAAAGAAATCAGAGAGGGAGACAAACCATGAGAGACTCTCAACTCCCGGAAACAAACTGAGGGTTACAGAAGGGGTGGGGGAATGGGGTAACCAGGTAGTGGGTATTAAGGAGAGCCTGTGTTGTGATGAGCACTGGGTGTTATACGCAACTAATGAATCATTGAACACTACATCAAAAACTAATGATGTAGTATATGTTGGCTAACTGAACACAATAAAAAAAAAAAGAAATGCTTATATACAAAGATCTTTTCATACTTTGTACTAGCCCTTGTAACATTTCTATCCTGCCAGGAAATAAAACGAATGGACAAGGATATCAACTTGTTAAAGACCTCAAGGCCATCAATAAACTTGTTATCCCTCTCTTCCCAGTAGTACCTAACCCAAATAGCATCCTTTCATCACTTCCTCCTGAAACAACTTGCAGGGATTGCATCACAGAGCAGGAAGAAATGTTTTCCAATCAAAGGCAGAAGGGTCCCAGTTAAAGTCAATAGGGAAAGATCTGTGAGTTACTTGAATTACCTACTACCTGTGGTATGTTTACTCAGAGGATGGTTCAGCAAAGATGGCAGGGTTTAATAGCATCCTTTCATCAATTTCTCCTATAGTCAACTTGTTTCACTGCATCTTCCCCCTGACTTTATTGATATGCCCCTAAACTAAGAGAGTCAGTACCTGTTTGCCTTCTCCTCGTAGAAAACAATATACCTCGACAGTCATGCTACCAGGGTTCACGGATGACCACTCATCTTCTTAAGTTCTCAATTTAGATTTGAAAGATCTAATTTTTTTCTTGTAATTCAGTTATGATACAACATGGATATATTCTCTTACTTTGTTCAGAGAGCAAGGAAGCCCTTTAAAAATATCCCATTTATTTGCTCCTAGCCTTAGCAGAAAGGGGCATAAAGTATCACAAGATAAATTACAGTTACTCCAAGACATAGTCCATTATTTATGCTGACATATATCAGCAGGAAAAAGCATTCTATCTTGATAGACAGAAAACTATCCAGTCTCATCCTAGGCTTCTTGCAAAATGGTAATTGAGAAAGTATTTAGGTGTAACAGGATTTGCAGACAATGTGTGCCATTTTTTTTAAAGATTTTATTTATTTATTTGACAGAAGAGAGATCCCAAATAGACAGAGAGGCAGGCAGGGAGTGGGGAGAGGGAAGCAGGCTCCCCACCAAGCAGAGAACCCAATGCGGTGCTCAATCCCAGGGCTCTGAGAACATGACCTGAGCAAAAGGCAAACCCTTAACCAACTGAGCCACCCAGGCGCCCAACATTTTTTTTTCTTGACATTACATTACTTTATGGATTGACTAAGTCTTCAATAGCAGAGCCTTTCTTCTGAAAGCCCAAACATAAAGTTATTCTGTAGGCTAAAGAAGGTTCTTCAACAACTCTTTCTCTAAGTGTTACTAACTATTCAGAGCCAATTTATCTATTTGTGCATGAGATGTCCGAACAAGCCTTTGGGGTTTTAACTTGACTTCACAGGAAATAGAAAAAACTCATTGCTTACTGTAGTTTTACCCTTGGCCTGGTTGCAAAGGTTTATCTCTCTATTTTTGGGATAGCAGTTGTCTCTATAAAACTTGTTGATGTTATGATTCTGCTGAACTAGTTCTAGATTCCTTGCTTGAATTCATCGTTCCTCATGAAGCACAGACATTAATACTAATTGAGAATGCACAACACTTGTCAGGCAGCCAGTTAATTTCTTATGAGATTCTGTTAACTCTCACTCTAATCTTTTCATTAGCTGTTGCAATACTCTGAATCCTGCCACTCTTGCGTCTTCATCAGAAGAAAAGGAACATCATCTTTGTTTTACATCCTTGGGGGAATGTTCTGTACCTTACTTGGGTTATTATAGACTCCCACTGATAATCTTGACCTAGTATTATTTGTTAGTGAGCCATACTTCAAAACTGAAACTGGAGGATATCAAGTATGATATAATATGATTAATTGAAGCTTAGCTTTAGAATATAGTCTTCTACCTGAAGTAAAATCAGTCTAGATAGCAAATATATTAACTAGATGTTGTTAGCTAGCCAAAGGCCAGAAAGTAAATATATATACAGATAAAAATTATGCTTATGGAATATTACATGACTTTGGGATGTTTTGTAAACAAATGAGTTTCCTCATCTCTGTTGGAACCCCCATCAAAAAAGGACAACAAGTTTTAGGAACTCACAGATGCAATCCTATTTCCTATTGAGATGACTATTTAAAAAGTCAAACACATGCAAAAATAGATAATACGGAAGCTAAAGGAAATGCTCTAGCAGGTCATTATGCTAAAATAAATCAGTCTTAATCAAGAATGTGATCCTAGGGACGCCTGGGTGGCTCAGTTGGTTGGGCGGCTGCCTTCGGCTCAGGTCATGATCCCAGCGTCCTGGGATCGAGTCCCGCATCGGGCTCCTTGCTCAGCAGGAGCCTGCTTCTTCCTCTGCCTCTGCCTGCCATTCTGTCTGCCTGTGCTCACTCTCTCTCCCTCTCTCTCTGACAAAAAAAAAAAAAAAAAAAAGAATGTGATCCTATCTAAATCTTCAAAGGTTAACTCTCTGGAGGAATCCAAAGAGATCATAACAAAGCATCAATATTTAGCCCTTGATTCTGAAAAGAAAGAATGGCAATAAATCTGACTGCATCTTTTACTCAGATAATATCTCGCACTCTGAAGACAGTGGCTTGGCGGCACCAGGTGATTTCAAATGGATATTAGCTAAATGTCTCATGGTATATACAAATTACTTGGTAATTAAATCAGCATTATTGGAGGAACTTTAAATAGATAGCTAAGTTTATTTTTGGGTCATACATTACCTATCAACAACATAAGACTGAAAAAACTGTAAAAATGAGGCATAGGAACCTCAGTTTTAATCTCAAGGGCCCTTTAAACATCTCCAGTTGAATTAGATACATCTTCCACCCTCTCTGGAATTTGAATGTGTTCTAGTTGTTTTATATGTATTTTCAATATGGTGTTCAATATTTCTAGCATTGGAGATGGCAACCATAAACATGTGGACCTTCCTGTTACAGTTGAGGGATGATTGATATTTCCCTAAGGAAGTAGGCCATATAGTAGGAGAGTGACTTTGACCAAGGGAACTCAAGACTTTCTGAAAGTTTTGATAAATTTAAGAATTTCATTCTTCCTTTCAACCTTTCTAGAAGATTGTGGGTGTTAGGACAGTGTAATGAGGAGTAACACCTTACAGAATCCTTTTATAATGGTCCTCATAAAGTATGTGTCTTGATCACTTGATATAAAAATCAGAATGCTCCAGATTGGAAACATGAAATTAAGCAGCTTTTTTGCTACTCTAAAGGATGTAAGCTTAAATTCAGTAGTATTTTTAGGGCAATAGGCCAAATACTTGCCACCTGGAAGAAAAACACAGAGATCTGAATATGCAACTAGTTAATGTCTCACCATAATTCAGACTTCATGCTATGAACAACTCTTTTTCTTTTTTCTTGCCTCTCCCCAGCCCTCTGCCCTGGATCTCCTTGGGCCTCTGCTGCATCTGTCTTTCCTTTGTGGTCAGAACACCTGATCCTCTTTGCCTCTTACTAACACAGCATGCACTTTAGGAATAGAATTCTGAGACTGGTCTATATACAATAACCCAAATTAAATAAATAGCCAAGCATGGAATCTCTGTCTCAGAAATCAGATCTAAAATGAGGCCACTCTTTATTATTTAGGAAAACTACCTAAATTATTGGTTCATTATATGAAGAATATCAGAGCATTTTTCCCATAAGTGAGAATTACACAAATCAAACAGAAAAGAATAGGAAACTGGGGCACCTGGGTGGCTTAGTCATTAAATGTCTGCCTTTGGCTCAGGTCATTATCCCAGAGTCCTGGAATTGAGTCCCGCATCAGGCTTCCTTCCCACTTGGTGGGAAGCCTGCTTCTCCCTCTCCCACTCCCCGGTTTGTGTTCCCTCTCTCACTGTCTCTCTGTCAAATAAATAAATAAAAATCTTTAAAAAAAAAAAAGACTTAGGACTCTTACCACTAACTCTAGTAGAAGTTATTAGTGATACCATCTCTAACCCTTTATGAAATAACAGATCAGTTTCAATTCATTGGTACAAGTAATGAAGGAAAATCATAATATTCTAGATTTCTGTCGTCTAGTCTAAGGGGCATCTGTGCCATTATTAATACTTCTTGGATTAATGCAAAAGGCAAGGTGGAACAGGATATACCTTTAAATAAAAGTTATTTGGGGCGCCTGGGTGGCTCAGTGGGTTAAGCCGCTGCCTTCGGCTCAGGTCATGATCTCAGGGTCCTGGGATCGAGTCCCGCATCGGGCTCTCTGCTCAGCAGGGAGCCTGCTTCCTCCTCTCTCTCTCTGCTTGCCTCTCTGTCTACTTGTGATCTCTCTCTGTCAAATAAATAAACAAAATCTTTAAAAATAAATAAATAAATAAATAAATAAATAAATAAATAAAAGTTATTTGGATCTAAGGTTCATCCTCGGTGGTGGGTTTTGGCAATTGGGATTTCTTGTTCTGAAGCATCTTACAGAGATGATTGTTTTGGTTTTGTTTTTGTTTTTGTTTTTTTATCACAGTGTCAAAATGCTGGCCCACTGCATTCTATCCAGAATTGTATAAAATTTTGTGTAAATGTTCCTTCATTAGATGATTGCCATGATAACACAAGACGGTTAAGAAGATCTTATAATACGGTTAACTACAGAGATGACTGAACAATCCCTAAGCAGTGATCATTTGGATTTCTAGGCATCCCTGAATTATTCAACTTTACACAATTGAGAGAACAACCAAAAGAAGGGGTTGAGAGACTACATATATAAATATGCAATGGCCAAACCATATATGAAAATAGAACTCTGACCTACAACTTCTGTAACCAGTAGCTTGGAAGGTAAACCACTACCTCTACAGTAATGAGTCAAAAGGACCAGAGTTTGTTCAGTAGCTTCTAGTTTCTCTAATTTTTTTTTTAAGATTTTTTATTTATTTGACAGAGAGAGAGAGATCACAAGTAGGCAGAGAGGCAGGCAGAGAGAAAGAGAGGGAAGCAGGCTCCTGCTGAGCAGAGAGCCCGATGTGGGGCTCGATCCCAGGACCCTGAGATCATGACCTGAGCTGAAGGCAGAGGCTTTAACCCACTGAGCCACCCAGGCACCCCCTAGTTTCTCTAATTTTTGATCTTACTTCTAAGACCAACCAGAGAAAACCAAATATGCTCCCCACCAATTACACATAATGCTCCACCTCAATTTAGTCTGTTCCCAACTTCCCTATGTCATCGACCTCCAAGCAGAACATACCTGAAGTCTTTATCACTGTAGAATTTTCAAACTCCTCTGCCTGCTGAGTCTCTGCTAGATACAAGTGATGGTGTCGGATGCTCTTGCTATAGCAAAATCTGAGGAAGTAGGCTTGTTTGCCTCATTTGGATGATTTTTGTTTATTTCTACAGTTTCCAACTAGTAATCATTGAGTTAAAAGAGTCTTTTTTTCTTCTCTTAATGAAAAGCCTAATACATATGAAGAATGTTGGAGTTACTGTCTTAACACTGTACACTAAATGCTGATATGCGCACTGCATAGTATTTCAAGACAAGTGTCAACTGTAAAATCATAGCTTGATATATTTATTTTGCATTTGATATAGAAGGTCACATCCAGGCTTGCTTTATACCAGATACTACTGGAAGAATCAGAGAATATAAGTTTATTATTGTAAAACAGCAAACACCTATGTGGTAGCTAGGTATTAAGCAATAGAGTGGAATATGAACTCTGTTTCAACATAGCAGTACAAGATAGAATAAGCCCATCTTGGAGTGGAAGTTTCTTACTATGAAATTCTGCACTGAGGAGAACCTGGGTGGCTCAGTTGGTTAAACATCTAACTCTTGATTTTGGCTCCGGTCATGATCTCAGGGTTATGAGACTGATTGAGCACTGCATTGGGCTCTGTGCTGAGCATGAGCCTGCTTAAGATTCTCTCTCTCTCTCTCCCTCTACCGCTACCCCACCCCTGCTCACATGTGCAGATGCACACATGGTCTCTCTCTCTCTCTCAAAAAACAAATCTGCACTGAACACAACCTCAAGGAAGACTGAAGTGAGGCTAGAGAGATCAGAAGGCATAGGGAGATATATTTAGTCATTTGGAATTTTATATACATTTTTATAGTTTTTCAGTAATAATGTGCTACTTCCAAAGTTGAAAGCTAACTTAATCTAGATCCTAGAGTCTCTATCCCAAAATATATTTGTCAATTTCCAGTGCTGGATCAGTTCTTGTCCATCTTGACTACTTTGTGGTACAGAAACTCTAATGATGAGTTATTCTAGCAAGGTTAAATCTGCACCTATGTTCTTATTATTACTCTTATTATTTCACATTCTCCATGCAAAGCTCTTTCTAATGTGCCAAATCAGTCCAGAGAAATTTTGTCTTGGCAGAATGGAACAAGTCCCTATGTATGATTTAAACGACGACATCAACTGGGTAAAAGAATAAGAACTATGTCTAATTGCATTATTTATATAAATCAAGCATTATTTTTCTAAATTAAATTCAGTAGAATTTCTTCTGTGTCTATTGTATTGAGAGTTATGTTACATTTATCAAATGTAACTATTATGTATTATAAAACCTTTTCTAAAACTAAAAAAAAATAATAGATTTTTCCACATCCTTGAACAACTCTTCACCTTGTGAGAACCAAAGATATATGTGCTTGGTGAACTTAATCCACTGAACAGGATCTTTCCATTTATACAGATCTTTTCATTTATATCTGAAGTATATTTAAAACTTCAGAGTAAGTTACAGGGCAGAAAAATATGAAAATTTATTTCTTAGATATAGGAATTAATGGGCATGCATTTGTTAAAATGAAATTCAGTGGAATCCAACCTTCCTTATTGCTAGTATATGCAATTCCAAAATGAGTAAAACATTGAAATTCTTTAGAAAGTATTTGAGATTCAAGACCACGATTACATTTTAATATAATTGAATCTCTTAAATTAAAATTTTCAAAGATAGTAACTTTTAATACACTAACACCGATACCATGTAGATTTCTTTAAAAGTCACTGTATTTTTTCATGATTTATGTTATCAGTTATAGTTAAGGCTTTTATCTTCATTATAAGTATGGATTCAATCAACAAAGCCATCTCTGTTTTGTTTGTTTGTTTTACTTCAAATGCTGCGTGGAAAGAAATGAGAAAATTCTAGTTCCATGAACATTAACGTCTGTACTTGATTAAAATAATTATTTTCTCATGCCAGAACATTAGGACCAGAAGCTAGGTAGTGAGGAGGAGAATAAATGCCAATTTATTAAGCTGATTTTACCATTAATATAATTCTGATAGTTGATTATACAGTTTTCAGTTCCATTCTACTTAAATTGTGTTCTTTAATTGGAATGCACGTCCAATTCAAAAATAAATCTAATCAGTGTTCAGGTCAGGTATTTAACATAGAATCTTAATTCATCTCTATGTCCTAATCAGTGCTAAGATGAATTTTAAGTACCTCTCAATGAAGTTACTTTTTCTATTTTACCAGAGGTAAAGATTTATCCTCTATCAAAGCTTTATATGTAAGACAAAATTCACTAAGTATAAAATGCATAATCAGAGAGCGTCTAGGAGATGAGATAAAGTGATCATGGAGGAGGAGGAGCATTTGCAGAGAGTCAGAAGTGGTTCTGAAATCATAACACAGAGTCACCAGTGCTATCTCATCGAATAGGCTAAATCCTGCTGGTACAATGAGAGCTATTGCATCTGTACATCTGTGTCTGGTTTCTCCTGTTTTGTTAAGCTTCTTCAATTGACCCCAACAGTGGCTTTCTCAGCTTCATGTAGAATGTGGATAACCCAGCATGATATCTTCCAGTCTAAGTTATGAAAACATGTGAACCAGTGTACGTCAAGAGCATACCAACATTTAGGGCCCATCTGAATCTTCCAAATGATGATGAGAATGATCTAAACAATTTTTTTCTGGTTAACTATAGTATTTCAATTTTTCATTTTCCTTTTCTTTTTCTCCTTTTTTTCTTACTTTCTATTTCCCTTTCCTTCTTTCTTTTTTTAAATTATAATGCATTGCTTGCTCTGCTCTCAAATTTATGTTGGCTATAAATTTCTTTAAATTATAATTAAAAATGAACTAGTACTAATATTAACCTTTTATTAATAGGTTTTCCAAAATCACATCGAACTGACCAAATACTCTTTAGGACTAGCTCAGATGATAAGGCTAGGATAGTTGCTATGAGGGAAAGAACACAGTTTTGAAGTAATCCACTCATTGTTCTATGATTGGGTATCTTCCTTTATATTTTCAAATATGTTTTGTAAAAACAAAAAAGAATCCAGCCAATTCACAGGTTATAGCATATCAATTCAGAGTAAGTTAGTACTAGTACTAACAATCTACTAAGAGGAGTATTTTTCTTTCTTTTCTTTTTTTTTTAATTAACATATAATGTATTATTTGCTCCAGGGGCTCAGGTCTGTGAATCATCAGTGTTACAATCAGAACACTCACCATAGCACATACCCTCCCCAGTGTCCATAACCCAACCACCCTATCCCTCCCCTCATTATCCCCAGCAACCCTCAGTTTGTTTCCGGAGATTAAGAGTCTCTTATGGTTTGTCTCCTTCCCCAGTCCGATCTTGTTTCATTTTTTCCCTCCCTACCCTTCACAGCCCCCCACCCTGGAAAGGAATATTTTTCTGAGACACATACAATCATACTGCCTTCTATTAAAAAAAAAAATGGAGTCATTGCTTCTACTTATGATGTAGAGACCTACAAGAAAATGAATCTATAATCAAAAATTTCCCAACAGATGAAAATCCAGGACGAGATAATTTCCCAGGGGAATACTACCAAACACTTAAAGAAAAGTTAATACCTATTGTTTTCAAACTCCTCCAAAAGATAGAAATGGAAGGAAACTTTCAAACTCATTCACAAGACCAGAATTACCCAGAATTGAGACAAAGAACCCACCAAAAAAGAGAATTACAGGCCAATATCCTGATGATCATGGATGCAAAAATCTCAGCAAGATACTAGCAAGTCAAATTCAACAGTACATTAAAGGAATCATTCACCACAATCAAGAGGAATTTATCCCTGGGCTACAAGTGTGGTTCAATAATCACAAATCAGTGTGATACACCACATCAATAAAAGAAAAGATAAGAACCACATGATCCTCTCAATAAGTGCAGAAAAAGCATTAGACAAAATACAGCATCCATTCTTGATTAAAAAAAAAAAAAACCTTCAGCAAAATAAGGATAGAGTGAACATACCTCAGCATCATAAAGGCCACATATGAAAGACCATTGCTAATATAATCCTCAGTGAGGAAAGCCTGAGAGCATTTCCTCTACAGTCAAGAATAAGACAGGGATGTCTCCTTTTACCATTGTTACTTAGCATAGTACTGGGAGTCCTAGTCTCAGCAATCAGACAACAACAAAAAAATAAAAGGCATCCAAATTGGCAAGAAAGAAATAAAACTTTCACTATAGCAGATGATATGATACTCAATGGAGAAAACCTAAAAGACTCTGCCCGCAAATTTCTGGAATTGATAAGAGTAACTTCAGTAAAGTTGCAGGATACAAAATCATAGTAATCTGTTGCATTTCTATACACTAATAATGAAGCAATAGAAAGAGAAATCAAGGAATCGATCCTATTTACAGTTGCACCAAAAACCATAAAATACCTAGGAATAAACCTAACTAAAGAGATAAAATATCTAACTTAAAAACTATAGGAGACTTATGAAAGACATAGAAGAAGACACAAAGAAATGGAAAAACATTCCATGCTTGTGAATTGGAAGAACAAATATTGTTAAAATCTCTGTGCCTCCCAAAGCAGTCTTTACAGCCAATGCAGTCCCTATCAAAA
This sequence comes from Lutra lutra, assembly GCF_902655055.1. Lineage (NCBI taxonomy): Eukaryota > Metazoa > Chordata > Mammalia > Carnivora > Mustelidae > Lutra > Lutra lutra. Next base: position 28,398,253 of record NC_062281.1, read on the forward strand.
TATCACCAGGATTTTTCACAAGAAAAATTTTTAAAATTAATGAAGTCGAACTCATTTTCTTTAATGGATTGTGACTTTCATATTGTATTTAAAAATTAATTGCAAAACTCAAGGTCACCTTGATTTTCTCCTCTGTTACTTTATAGAAATTTCCTAGCTCTGTGTTTTACTTTTTGGTCTACAAACTATTTTCTGTTAATTTTTGTTAATTGTATAAGATCAGTTCTAGATTCATTTTTTCCCCCTTGTGGGTTCCCCTTTATTCCATATAATTTGTTGAAAAAAAAAACACCAATTCTGCTCCTTTTTCAAAGATCATCTGACTATATCAGTGTGAGACTCTATCTGGCTTTCTATTCTATTGCATTGATATATTTGTCTACTTTCACAATACCACAAAATCTTGATTCCTGTAACTTTGTTGTCAGTCTTGAAGTAGGGTAGTGCCAATCCTCTCTCTTTGTTATTCATAAATATTTTGTTGGTTATTCTGGTCTTTTGCCTTTCCATATAAACTATATTCAGTTTGTCAACATCAACAAAGTAACTTGCTAGGAGATAATTCAGATTGTATTTTTTTTCAATTTTTTAACAAGACAATTTATATTACTACTCATCAATGTATTAAATTTCAGATAATTTTTAAAATAATTTCTTATTTTAATCCTTGACTCCTCTAGCATGCTACTCTTTACCATTTTCCTTCAAAAGGGCTAACTTATAACTGATATTTACAATGGATTTTTATGTAAAACATGCTTAGTAAAAGAAGAAATTCTGAAAAACTATGATAGATTCAGGAAAAGTGATATACTGGATCTTGAATTTTTTTGTGATGGGAATCCATAAATATTTGTTATTTTTGTTGTTATATTACCAGTCACAATGATACTGGAAGTCTTTTCTGGAATTTCCAGGGAACAAGCCTGGATTCTCCTCTGAAATTTTGTACTGAAAAGCATTATAAAATTGGACAAGTTACCTACCCTTCTTGATATAATTATTTTTTTTTCTCTAAAATGGTTATGCTTGTAACTATATTAAAAGGTTGGTGTAAAGATTAAATAAGACAAAATGGAGGTGGTTTAACACACAGTAACTGGTTTTGAAAGTATACCTTCTTTTTACCTTCACATTTTCTCCTCATCTAAGTTTTCACTTTTACTACTGGCCAACGACTGGTGGGTTTTTATATACATACCTTGTGAAAATATCCATAGCAAATTTTAAATGGTGAATTGAATGTCTTGAAATTGTTTCTTTGTTTTTAATCAGTAACAATAAATTGATGTACATAGACACTTGATATGAAATAAAATTTCAGTGGAATCCTATCATATTAAAAGAGTTAGGAAACTGAGATTCGGAATAATACTATGCTCTAATTTGCATGGGTATGATGCCACAGTTTAAAGGTTTTATTGTTTCATGTAACCACACATATTTAACAATAGGATATTATGGGGCACCTGAGTGTCTCGGTTGCTTAAGCGTCTGCCTTCAGCTCAAGTGATGATCCCAGGGTCCTGGGATCCAGCCCCATGTTGGGCTTCTTGCTCAGTGTGGAACCTGCTTCTCCCTCTCCCTCTGTTGCTCCCACTGCTTGTGGTCTCTCACAAACTCTCTCTCTCTCAAATAAATGAATTAATTTTTTAAAAAGAATAATAGCATGTTACTTTTTTATTCATACTGTTTTAGTAGAATATCATGTTTCCTCTAGGCATTATAAAGTCACCTTAATACTTGTAATAACACCTAGGTTAGAAATAAATACAAATGCCCTTAATCTCTATAATAACCCATTTTAACTGTAGTCAGTAAAACTTTGTTTTGGCTGTGCTTAGTTATCCTTAAATAAAACCAGCCTCTCACATAAAACATAAAACCAGCCTGTCAGTGGCACCAATAATTTTGAGACACTAGAATAAAATTCTCTTATAATAACATCCATTCTATACCAAAAGCCATTTCTTAAGGACTAAATTGATAGACTATTAAAGTAGTTTTGCAAGTGGCAATTCTAAATAATCTATAGTTTAATGATGCATAAAATGTTATAAAACAAATTGTGTTAGAAATTTCATATAAAATCAACTCTCTGCAACAGATCATATTGTCCTGGCCACATTTCAGGTTAAATATAGAATATCTGGGAAATTATACTGAAAATTATACAATGAATGTATATACATTATTGTGCATAAAAAAAACAGAAATTGGATTATTTACTCGAGAAATGGTTATTTGTAGGTTTATTGAGCATAGGAAAAAAAAGAATTATGCAACATAGAAAACTCAAACTTTACATTGAGTTTTTTAAAAAAAATTCTGTGCTTTGAAATCATTATTCTCAGAAAAATACATAGAAATGTACAGTGAAGTCTGCACACTTTTCATTCAGCCAATATTAACATCTTTCATAACCATAGTATAATAGCACAACCAAAAACTTAACATTGGTACAATCCATAAGAGCTTACTCAGATTTCACCAGTTATAACTGCATTCATTTGTGTGTTTATGTGTGTATATAGAGCTATATGCAATTTTGTCATATGTGCAGCTTTGTGTAAATGCCACACAATCAAGATACTGACCTATACCATCACCACAAGATCCCTCATTCTCTCCACTTAGAATTACATCCTTCTCAGCCACCCCCTCCCTAATACCTGGCCCTGGCAACCACTAATCTGTTCTCCATTTCTATATTATGTTATTTTATAGAAATTATATAAATCAAATCACACAGCATGTATCTTACTGAGTTTTTTTGTTCTCCTTGATATTCATTCAAGTGGTTAGTGTATCATTTACTTCAATCCTTTGCAGAGAGGTATTCTGTTTTACAGTATGGACATACCTGAGTTTGTTTAACGAATCACCCAATTAAGGGCACTGGGTAGTTTTCGGTTTAGGGCTATTACAACTAAAACTATCATTGCTCAAAGGTTCATTGCCTAAATCCATATGTTAAAACTGTTAGTGCTTCTGATTTTAAACCTTGTTTGGAAGATGATGAAAAGTAATGAGACCAATTATTCTATAGCCAAGATACAGCTTACAGAATGCACCACCCCTAGTTTCCCATTTGAGACATTGCTACTTCCTTGAGGCTCTGAAAGAAATTGAGCTCAAGTTATAACCACTAGGAGAATTTGCAAGCTCTATTTCTTTCCCAGTCCATGGAGTAATTTCCTTCTCATTCCTCAACTTCAAGTGTAAATTCTCTTTGCCCTCCTTCATACCTAATATTATCCCTAAAAGAAAATAGGTTCTAGAAAAGAAAAAAAAAAAAAACAGGTAAAAGAAAAAGGCCAGAAAATTCACACTGTCTATAAGCAACCCAGCTCCATGACAAGTAATTGAAAAATACCCTGAGGCAAGAGAATTTAAAATTTAGTACATGAAGAAAGAAAAATATAGAGTTAATAAAATACAAATTAATTTCCCATAAACTGTTCTGTAGTATATACACGAAGTAGAAAGTCAATATTTTAAATTCACAATGGTTCTATGCCACTCTGTCTCATACCACCCAAAGTGATTTTATTTATATATATCTTCTTGTCATACTATCTTACACATAAGAACTCAATAATATGTAATTTATCATTAGTATTATCCCCAAATAATAAATATGATAACAATGTTGTCAATCTAAGTTAATATTTTCCCTCAAAATATTATATTTACTTTGAAAAACTATGATCTCCGATATGATGCTACCCTTATACAAAAAACTGACATTCAAAATTTTATTACAGGGGTGCCTGGGTGGCTCAGTCAGTTAAGGGTCTTCCTTTGGCTCAGTTCATGATGCCAGTGTCCTGAGATCAAGCCCCGCGTCAGGCTCCCTTCTCAGTGAACAGACTGCTTCTCCCTCTCCCTCTGTCTCCTACTCCCCCTGCTTGTGTTCTCTCTCTCTCTGTGTCAAATGAATAAATAAAATCTTTTAAAAATTAAAAAAAAATAAATAAAATTTTATTACATCTAGGATAGCTGTAAAGGCCATATATGAAGGAAATAATCCTCAAACTGCCTTCTCTAAGTCTATATTATAATTCAATAATAATTCTTTTCCCATATATTAAATTTGGTTGATAAAACATTATTTTCTGTAATTATTAAAATATTATTTCATTTAAAAATATAATATAGTCTATAATCATTAGCCTATTGAATTTTCATTATATTTCAGTTTGTTAATTATAATTACTCATTTTATAATGAAAAATATTTTTTATGACTTCATAATTTCAAATATCTCTTTGTAATTTTATTTGTTATAATTTCAATTGCATCATTTTTTTAAAGATTTTATTTATTTATTTGACAGAAAGAGCGAGAGAACACAAGCAGGCAGGCAGAGGGAGAGGGAGAAGCAGAATCCCCACTGAGCAGGGAGCCCGACGCAGGACTCTCTCCCAGGTCCCTGAGATCTTGACCCAAGCAGAAGGCAGACGCTTACCCTATTGAGCCACACAGGTGCCCCCTCAACTGCGTTATAACTGGATTTTGCAGTATATATGCTTTTCGAAAGTAAGTTTTATCTACAAACCTATAAAAAGAATGAAAGTACAGTCACTGGAGTTGGTGTCGTTATTAGTACTTTGTTTTATTAAATAAGTAACAGGTGTCTACACTATTGGTTTATTTGATTGCTAGCAATTACTAAGTTGAAAATATTCTGGAATCACTGGTATGCTGAAAAGCCAGAATTTATACAGGAAAAAAGTGAGATGCCCTTGATTTTAGGTCAAACTCTTGTAGTACTAGTAAAAATCCTAGGCTATGAAGAAGTTGGGGCAAAATGCAACCATCTAATCTAACCTCATAAGGCAAATATTTGCAATCATTGTGAAAATGTACAAAAATGTGACACAAACACTAAAGTTAAAAAAAAGAATTTCAAAAATATTACTAAAAAGAACTGAGTTATTTAACTGATTAAATTTTTGTAAGATATTATATATCAGTGAAAAGAAGAAATGAATTTTCCTAAAGGGCTCATAAATAGTAAATATAAGGTTGACCTATTAGAAAAATGTAAAACAAAACTGATAACTTTAAAATCAATGACATTTCCAAATATATGATATTCTGGAAAAGGCAAAACAATAGATAGAGTAAAATGATCGGTGGTTGAGAGCAGAGGGTCAGAAGTCAGGGTTGAATAGATGAAGCACAGGGTATGTATAAGGCAGCAAAACTATTCTGTAATGGTGGATACATAACATCATGCATTTGTCAAAACCCTTAGAAGTTTATAGCACAAAGAGCAAAACTTAATATGTATTTTTTTTTAAAAATCACCATTCTCAAGAAGGAATGCAGACTATGAGAGAATAATTTAACTATATTACTAATGTACAAAACAGCCTCACTAGGGGGTTGTGGGAGGAAGAAATGTCAAACCGAGTAGATGTGGAAATGAGTGGTGTCTATAAGAATAAAGATAAAAGGAATTGCATATAAGCACTGTACTCTGGTTGAGAAAGATTATTTTCTGTGGGAATGTGAATTACTTATGATATTGCTGTACACATATAGTAGAATGGATGAAGAATAGTGAGAGTCAGGTTTCTCAGTATTTCTTCCTTTAGCAATTTGTACTAAAAACAAATTTTTAACTAAATTAATAATTAAAATTAGATTATTACTAATCTGTTTTCAAATCACACATTCTTTTTTTTTTTAAGATTTTATTTATTTATTTGACAGAGATCACAAGTAGGCAGAGAGGCAGGCAGAGAGAGAGAGGAGAAAGCAGGCTCCCTGCTAAGCAGAGAGCCCCATGTGGGGCTCGATCCCAGGACCCCAGGATCATGACCTGAGCTGAAGGCAGAGGCTTTAACCCACTGAGTCACCCAGGTGCCCCATAAATCACACATTCTAAATTTATATACATGTGCTAAAAACAAAGAACCGTTCTACATGATTTTCTGTATTTTGTAGTTCAATCTTGCAATTCAGTGTGAATATTTGTATCTTTATGTTATAGTTTCTAATTTCTATAATTTTGCTTTTATGAAAAATCTTCTAGTTTTTCCCAATGTAATAAAAGTTTTACATTTAATCTTATATTAATTTCTACTAATGCCATGCTATAATTCTTTAGACAGAGTTATTTGTTATTTTAAAAACATAAATTTAATGATAACATTTTAATACTTCAGCCCAAAGGGGAAACTCTTGGCAGGGAAATAATCTGTGACCAATATCATAAATCTACATCAATCTTTTATTGTTAGGATAATCATTTAAATAAGGAAGAGCCCATGAAACTGAAATACGAAGCTGGTCAAATGAACTCAGTTGCAGGAAGAGCAAAATGTTGCCTTTGAGATTACACTGTTAACGTTTTGCAAAGGTTAAATGAGCCATTTCTAAATGGTTCTTAGAAGATACATGACAAAAGTTCTGATAAATAATAGGGAAGAATAAACAGTAACTGAAAATTAATTTACCAAGTGCTATGTGATGAAGGAAAGTGGAGGGGGTCCTAATAATTTTGGCTATTAACAATAAACTAGTGGGTTAATTTCTCATTCAATTTCAGAGTTGTCTCATTTATATCTTAATTAAATACATAATGGAGTTTGATGAGGCATGATCAGGTTTTATATCAAGATGTTTTTCTATGCACAATTTGGAAAATTGAGGAAGAAATGTTCATTTGAAATATGATCTAATAAAAATATTAGACTACTTGGGAACTTGCCATTCAATCCTGGACACACAAGCAGCCATATTTGTTCTTTTCCTTGCTGTTGCTTCTTGATTATTTGAGACATTGTAATCTCTCCAGTTTGCAATACAGCACTTTGAGGATTTCAATTATATTTCATATGTTTCATATGGATTTCATATATTTTCCTTGAGGAATATGGAACAGATGTTTCAGGATCAGGTCAACTCAAAGTTTGATTCTGACCTACATTACCTACCACCTTCACAAGTTGGGCAAAGTCACCACTTCAGTGCTAGTGACCACCCTGACCTTAGAAGGAAAAACTGTCTTAGCTTAAGCTTTATCCCTGATGACAGGCTCCACTTCCTGACCCAGTCAAATTATAGTATTTGTCACTATCTGTGGTTTCTCAGACTTTATGAGATCTTTTGGAGTTTAAGCCTTAGTGCCTTTATTTATATAGAGAGAGCACTGGATTTGAAGCAAGTAATATTCTCAGGTTGACCATAGTAACCTGAGCTATTTGGAGAGAACAAATAAAGATCAAGTAGCAAGTAGGCTTTACTGTCAAAGCTCCAGAAGACATTTATGTCTTGTCAATGCTTTTGAGATTTGAAATGCAGAAATGAGGCAGAGAACTGTCTTCATCTGGAGCAGTTATGATGATAGGCAATATGCAGTAGGACAGTGGAGTGACTTTGACTATAAACTTCTAGAGAATTTTTGCAGATCCCTAGCCTTTGTGTGGAACAGTGGCTTTCTGTCATTTGGGTAGCTACATTCAGCCACAGGTTATAACCCAAATCCCCTGACTTTTACTGTTCTCATTCTTCAGGTTATTTTATAGTCTTCTAATAAATTCTGTAAAATCCATTTGTTTCTAAAATACCTAGTATTTTTTTTCCTTCACTGAAATATAAGTCTAAAATGAATCAAAGTGCATGAATACTTATTGTGAAGCAGATTTCCAAAAAGTAATTTTGACATACCATAAATATGTTAACATATTTAAATGTAAACATACAATATGTAAACATATTGTAAATATGTTACTACAATAAAGTTAGAAATCAAAGATTTTGGAATCAGGCAAACTGAAGTTCCGCCAATTATCCTTAGGCCTTCTACAAGTTATATAATTTTTTAAATCATCTGTTTGCTTTTAATATTCCTAGCCACATCTTTTAAAGAACAAAAAGTTTGGATTCTAATAAGGTCAAGTTTTTTTTCATTGATCATGCTTTAGTGACATATCTAAAATCTCATCAACAGACCCAAGGTCACCCAGGTCTCATATGTTTTCTTCTAAATACTCTATAGTTTTACATTTTACATGAAAGCCTGTGACCTTTCTTGAGTTAGTTTTTGTTTTTGTTTTTTTAAAGATGTAAGATCTGTGTCTAGGTTGCTTTTCTTTTAAACATACGGATATACAGTCCTCCCAGCAACATTTGTTGAAAAGACTATCCTTTCACCATTGAATTGCCATTGGGCCTTTGTCAAAAATCAATTGATCATATTCATGTGGTTCTGTTTCTTGGATCTCTGTCTATTCCATTGATCTTTGTGTCTTTTTTTCTGCCAATACCGTCTTGATTATAGTAGATTTATAGTAAGTCTTGAAGTTGAATGGTCCTATAAATTTGCTTTCCTTAATTGGTATTATGTTAGCTGTTCTATATCTTTTATGTTTCCATATAAACTCAACAATTATTGTGTCAGTATGTACAAAACAGCTTGCTGAGATTTTAAGCAAGATTATTGTGTCAAAAGAAAAAAAAAGATTGCATTGTGTCCATAAATCAATTTGGCAAGAATTTACATTTTTTTTTTAAGATTTTATTTTTTTATTTGACAGACAGAAGTCACAAGTAGGCAGAGAGGCAAGCAGAGAAAGAGAGAGAGGAGAAAGCAGGCTCCCGGCTAAGCAGAGAGCCTGATGCGGGGCGCCATCCCAGGACCCTGGGATCATGACCTGAGCCGAAGGCAGAGGCTTAACCCACTGAGCCACCCAGGCACCCCAAGAATTTACATCTTAATATGACATTTATCAGTCCACGAACATGGGATATCTGCCATTTTTTTTCATTTAGTACTTCTTTGCATACAACAACCTTCTTGTACTTTGGTTCCTAAAGCCTTGATTAATTTATTTCAGACAATAGTTTTTCTATTATTTCTTTAAGAGCACATGGCTTTTCCTTCCCCTCATCTGTTGTCTTTCTTCTCTAGTTACAGTTCTCATTTGTCAGGTATTGTTACATCTGCTACTGTCTCCCAAATTTTTTTCTTTTTCTCTTGTTTTATGTATTAATTTTATCCCCAAAACTTCCATTCATTCGATATTCTGCTCACCAAATCATTATTTAGCTATGTCCATTCTGTCTTTAGGAAATCTATTGACTTCAGGATTTCAGTTATTATATTTTATCTTTCTAGATCTCTGTTTCTACTTTGCACTAATCATCAGCCAGCTAATACTTGATAGAAATAAAGCAATTTTTATCATTCTTATACTATCAGCTGTGTTTATTTTAGGTCTTCTCTGTGACCTGTTATCTTTGTTTAGATATTAGAATTTTATTTATTTATTTTTAATTTTTTCTCCCTGTATTGGTATTCATTGTATCAATGGTGATTCTAGCTTATATGTACACATAAGTAATTGAGTTCCTTGTTCCCTTCTTATGGATTATTCATCCACTGATCATAGTACCCTTCTAATAAGTACGCAGAAAAGTTGGTACGTGTTGTGGGTTGTGTTTACCAGTGCTTTATCTTTTTAGGGATGCCACCCTGTTTCTCTGATACCAGGGCTTTTGACCTTCATAAACAGTAAGCAATGTCACTATTGAAACAAGTTACTATAAATAGAGAATGTGTAGAGATTGCGCAGTCTATGTGATCGTAATGACGTTTCTAACTGCAGAGTTTTACCCTTCAGGGTATCTGCAGATTTACATCATCACCTCAGATGAATGACACCAATGGATTCTGTGCTAGTTAATTCTGGTCTTGCAACTTTTCCAAACTGCTCATACTGTTTTCTCAAAAGACTCTTTGGAAATCTTCTCCATTCGTTTTGGACCTTATTTTCTCTCCTTATTTTCTTATTGGGAGAATAATCTCTTCTGTCTTTTAGGGATTCTTCAAAATTACTATCAATGCTAGTATAGTTATTTGAATTCCAAAATTTATCCTTAAAATATGTAATGTGATTTAGGATTAGATTATGTTGTATTTGTTCAGTTTGCTTCCTTAACTTAGGTGTATTACATATTACCTATACAAAGAAATATGATATGGCTTAATTACAAATAATATATTAAGTATCAGGTGAGAGGGCACCTGGGTAGCTCAGTTGTTAAGCGTCTGCCTTCAGCTCAGGTCATGATCCCAGGGTCCTGGGATCGAGTCCTGCATCAGGCTCCCTGCTCTGCAAGAAGCCTGCTTCTCCCTCTCACATCCCTCTGCTTGTGTTTCCTCTCTCACTGTGTCTCTTTCTGTCAAATAAATAAATAAAATCTTAAATAAATCAATATCAGGTGAGCTAGTTCTTAAGAACAGCTGAAAGAATATTAGGATAAGAAAGGCAGAAATGTATAATTATTTACATCAGTTCCTGAACATTAGAAACATATATCTGATAGGCAATATAAGAGTGCTTGTTAAAAAAAAATGATAATGCTTGAGATGAGTTAAATATGGCTTTAAGATTTCAAGTGTCTTTGAAGAAGATGAAAAGTATATCATAGAGAATATAGTCAATAATACTTTAATAATGTATGGTGACAGATGGCATCTACACTCACTGTACTGAACACTGAGCAATGTACAGAATTGCTAAGTCACTATATTGTACACCTGAAAATAATACAGCCTTGTATGTCGACTATACTTCAGTTTTAAAATACAAAAGCTTTGTTTAATAATTAGAAATAGAGCAAATGATTACTTTGGCAAAAAGTAAATTGACAAAAAATGACAAAAAGAAAATAATTTTCCATATAGAAAAGCAAATTGATAATTTAAAGTTAGACACACATTACTTAGGATCAAAGAAAATCTTTAAAAATAACCCTACAGCAGAAACTGAGAAAGAACAATCACAGAAAGCATTATCTAAGGCACCTGCTCTTCATTTATATATCCAAGTTAGCAAGCAATATCAAACACTTGCCATATTTCAAGCACTTGTCTCTGAGCTAGTGAAGAACAAAAATATAAGGCCCAGCCTTGTCTTTAAAAATTGTTACCATAGAGTGTTTGATATAGGCAAAGAACTCACTAAAGCCCAGTGTGAAATTTTTCATAATAAAGATAGGCAAAAGAAGCTATAGAATTATAAAAGTAGATCAAATAGGAAGGGGCATCTAACCAACCACAGTACTTAGGTGAAAATAATGCTTAACGTAAATGTGGGAAGAAAAAGAGGACTTTACAGGTACTATTAATACAAGGTCTCTCAGGAAGAAAGAAGTAGATGCTATGAAAAAAAGCAAATAATTCTTGAACGTTTTCCAGTATGAATGAGACTCCAAATACCACCAAAATTATTTATCCTTATTTAAAATTCAGAATACAAAGTTCAAAAAAATTACCAAATACCTAGATTTTTATAAATTTAAGACGTAAATGAGTACAGTGACTACAACTGAAGTATGTCAGAAATCATTGGTCTTATCATGACATATCTTTCTCTCTCTCTTGCTTTAAGATTTTATGTATTTATTTATTGGCATGTGTGCACTCATGCATGTAAGAAAGAGAAAAAGAAAGCACAAGCAGGGCAAGCAACAGGCTGAGGGAGAAGCAGACTTCCCACTGAGCAAGGAGCCCACTGTGGGGCTCCATCCCAAGACTCTGAGATCATGACTTGAGCCAAAGGTAGATGCTTATTAACCCACTGAGCCACCCAGGTGTCCCATAACATATCGTTCAATAAAGTCATTCTTTAAGGCAAAATTTTGTGCCATGTTAAGTCTTTTCTTAACATTATGGATAAATAAGTAGTTTGATCTTTTTGCTTAGTTTTGTTTTACTATTTACCAGAATTTCATGTCTTTCTAGTCCCATGCTTTCAAGCTGAGTAGTCACATTGTTCACATCAAATTTTAAACATTCTTCTGATTTTATTGGAAACATAAATATGCAATATTAAGAATTAGCATATAAGATGAAATTAAATATAGTGTGAAGAAAGCAATGAGCCCTCTTATGTGAAACAAAGCCAACAGTTTCCATTTTTATTTCTTACTATTCTTCAGAAGAATCATAAATTTCTGCCATGTGAAATGTTCCATCTCTAAAACTATGTGGGACCTCTTTCCTTTCAAAAGTCTTTCTACCTTTCCAGTCATAGAAAGCACATAGTAGGAACATGTGTTCACTCTAAAACATCATTGAAGTAACTAATTGCATAATTATGATGTGAGACCAGGGGAGATATATTTATAGGTACTTAAAACAGAAAATAGGGGCACCTGGGTTGTTCAGTCCATTAAGCATCCAGCTTTAGTCCAGGTCATGATCTCAAGGTCCTGGGGAATGCAAACTGGGACAGCCAATCTGGAAAACAGTATGCAGTTTTCTGAAAAAGTTAAAAATAGAACCGCCTTACCACCCAGCAATTGCACTACTAAGTATTTATCCAAAGGATACAAACATAGTGATTCAAATGGGCATATGTATCTCAACATTTATAGCAGCAAGTCCACAATTGCCAAAAATGGAAAGAGCCCAGATGTCCATTGACAGATGAATGGATAAAGAAGTGAGATATATCTATATCTATCTGTCTACATATATATATACACACACACACATATATATATGTATCTCTCACACACACACACACACACTATATATATATATACACACACACACACACACACACACACACACACACGGAATATTACCTGGTCATCAAAAAGAATGAAATCTTGCCATTTGCAATAACATGGATGGAGCTAGAGGGCATTAAACTAAGCAAAATAAGAGGAAGACAAATACCATATGATTTCACTCATATATGGAATTTAAGAAACAAAACAGATGAACATAGTGGAAGGGAAAGAGAGGAAGGCAAATCATAGGAGACTTTTTTTTTTAAAGATTTTATTTATTTATTTGACAGAGAGAGATCACAAGTAGGCAGAGAGGCAGGCAGAGAGAGAGGAGGAAGCAGTCTACCTGCTGAGCAGAAATCGGGGCTCGATCACCAGGACCCTGGGATCATGACCTGAGCCGAAGGCAGAGGCTTTAACCCACTGAGCCACCCAGGTGCCCCTCATAGGAGACTCTTAACCACAGGAAACAAACTGAGGGCTGCTGGAGGGGAGGTTGGTGAGGGGGATGGGATAATCAGGTGATGGGCATTAAGGAGGACACTTGATGTAATGAGCACTGGGTGTTATATACAATTAATGAATCACTAAATTCTACCCCTGAAACAAATAATATATATTATATGTTAACAAAATTGAATTTAAATAAAAAAATTAAAACAACAGCAGCAACACTGATTCATATACACTGACTCATATATCTTTGAAGAACATAGTATATGATATTGGGGTTGAGGGATAATTATATTTTATAATTTTAAGATATATATCAATTACTTCATTATATCATTATTATTACTTCATTATATCATTATTAACTGTTAACTTTCCTACCTTTTCTAAAATATTTTGAGGTAGGGGCACCTGGATGGCTCAGTCTTTAAACATCTGCCTTCGGCTTAGGTTTGATCTCAGGGTCCTGGGAACAAGCCACTCCACTCAGCAGGAAGCCTGCTTCCTCCTCTCTCTCTGCCTGCCTACTTGTGATTGCTCTCTCTGTCAAAATAAATAAATAAAATCTTTTTAAAAAATAAACTAAGATAAAATATTTTGAGGTAGTTCACTTTAATAGTTGTAAATCTATTATTTTCTGGCATAGACATTTTTTACACTTGCATTGTTTTCTTTCCAAGAGAATATTTCTTTTTTTTCTTTTTTTTTTTAAAGATTTTATTTATTTATTTGACAGAGAGAGATCACAAGTAGGCAGAGAGGCAGGGAGAGAGAGAGAGGGAGAAGCAGGCTCCCTGCCAAGCAGAGAGCCTGATGTGGGGCTTGATCTCAGGACCCTGAGATCATGACCTGGGCCGAAGGCAGAAGAAGCTTAACCCACTGAGCCACCCAGGCTCCCCTCCAAGAGAATATTTCAATCTCACAAAATATTCACATGTTTTTATTGATATGGGCAGATACAACTCCATGAGAAATTAATCGTGATACCTGAGGATATAACATAAGTTTACTAATATATATGGATTTTAGCATCTCAATAAAATAACATTTGTAACAACATTAATCTAATATACTCAAATACATATCTATGTATTGTATAAAAAAACACACAGATATATCTTTTGTTATATTTTTTGAGAACAGAGGAGCTAGGTACTGTTTTTATAAATTTGAATAAAATTGATTCAAAAGCTAATGGTAGGAAGAGAGATTTCATCAACTTAAAATTAAACTGTGTTAAGAAGTGTAGTATAATAAAGTAGCAGAATATTATGAGACAGAAAAGAGAAAAAAATCTTTGTATTTAAGTGTCAGAGTAAGTCTTCATAAAAATGTTAACATTTGGAAGATGAGTAGGAATAATACAAGTGTTTGTTTTGTGTATACATGTGTCCACAGGAAGGATGTATGTTTGGTTTCTTAGTCCATCTCATTATTTCTTCATTATGGAAAGGCTAAGACCTTTCCAATCATTTAAATTCTATTTCCTTTCTGATTACCCATTTTGTCTTTAAGTAATTTCTTTACTATGATCATTCAAGAGAAGCCAAGCTGCTTTTTCAACACTTTGCTAAGTAATTTCTTCAGCCAAATATCCAATTTTATTGTTCACAATTTCAGCCTTCTATAAAACACAAGGATACAAACAACTCAGCCAAGCTTTTTGCCACTTTACAACAAAGATCACCTTTCCTTCAGTTTCCAATAACATGTTCCTCGTTTCCATCTGAAACGTCATCAGAGTGACCTTTACCATCTATATTTCTAACAACTTTCTGTTTATGACCATTGATGTATTGTCTAAGAAGATTAAGGCTTTCTCTAATGGTCTCCTGTTGTCCTTTTGAGCCTACATGAAAGTCATCCTTAACAGTCCATTCACTGGCAAAGTAAGTGTTTTCTAGAATGCACCATGAAACTTTTCCAGACCCTGCCCATTACCCAGTTCCAAATCTTTTTTCTACATTTTTAGTAGCACCCACTATCAGTATTAAATTTATGTTTTAGTTTGAGCTGCTATAAGAAAATACCATAGGCTGGGTAACTTATCAACAACAGAAATGTATTTCTCAGAAACTGGAGGCTGGAAGTCAAGATCATGGGACTGGCATGCCTGAGTTTCTCTTCTGAGTTGCAGACTTCCCATTGTATCCTCCCATGGAAGAAGAGGCTAAGAATTTTTCTGGAGCTCCTTTTATAAGAAACTGATTCCATTAATAAGGGCTATGCCCCCATTATTTAATCACTTCCCCCAAAGTTCCACGTCCTAATATCATTATCTTTGGGAGTTATGACTTTTGGAGGGACACATTCAGACCATAACAATAATGGTACTAAATAAAGGTATCCCAAGCCAATTTTTAGTATATTATTTTAGTAATTAGTTATTTTAACCAAAGATATTTCACATTTAGTCTTAATAAGTTTGAAATGGCATAATTTGGGCCATTATTTCCAAAAATATTTAACATAATAATAAAGTAGTAGACAGGACTAAAGTCAGATAACTTAGTTGAATGTCATTTTATGTGATTGTTTAGGAATAAGTGAATCCCTTAAATTATGTGTCTATGTTTTTTTAAAAAATGATCTGGTGATACCATTTCACTTACTTAATGTAGTATTATCAATATGAACAGAGGATTCAGGGAGAAAGCATTTTAAAAAAACAGACCAAAAACATACACAAATATCCAAAAATACTTTGTTGGAGGACAGTCCTGGATTAGAAATAAACTAATGATGATGGTTCAACTAGACTATTATCTGTGAAAAACTAATTTTATTTCCTAGCTCACATGATAGCTAATCCTAGGCTATATTATCAAGAGAGAGTAATTGGGTAGTATCTTAGTCCGCTCAGGCTGCCATAAGAAAATACCATACATTAGGTGATCTAAGCAACAAATTCGTTTCTCACAGTTCTGAAGGCTGGGAAGACAAGATCAAGGTGCTAAAAGGTTTAGTTACTTGTGAGAGGTCTCTTCCTATTTTGTAAAAGGCGAAAGATTTATGCGATCTGAAGAGAAACCAGAGTATGGTCTCTTCCTATTTTGTAGACTTCTGGCAGTGTCCTCACACAAGGATGAGAAGCTCTGATATCTCTTCTGTAAGGGGACTGATCTCATCATGAAAGACCACCCTCATGAACTCATTTAAACTTACCTCCCAAAAGTCCCATCTCTAAATACCATCTCATTGTGGAGTTAGGGATTCAACGTGTTCACATGGGGGAGAACACAATTCAGTTCCTAGCAAGTAGATTGATCGATCTTATTATCAGTAATTTTGTGTGTGTGTGTGTGTGTGGTTTTTTGAGGGAGTTACTTTTTTGTTTGTATGTGTGTTTGTCTCTTGCACTTAGACTATTTCCTAGGAAGAGTCATTGAACCCAATATCTGGTCTTCCCTGAAAGTATAATATAAAACTACATGCCTTCTTAAATTGTATCTAAAAGTTTCCCCCTCCCGTAATATCTCAGTAAAATATAAGTTTTCTTGGTTATTTTAATTAATTGTACCTCTAATATTATTTTTCTAGACAAAAATTGACAACTCTCTAAAATACGCAATTATCACTTTAATTTTAACAAAATTTCTATGCTATTCTGGAATGATAAACAGAATTATAATTATGTAAAATAGGAATTTTTTAAAGTTAAGCACATTGATTCTATTAACTTATGTCAAAACATTTCTAACTAGTTTCAAGAGGGACTTTTTCTTTTTTTTTCTTTTTAATCTCAAAGTTACAAAAATTCTGTTACAATTTCAGTAGTTGTTATTAGTTGAATTCCAATCAAGTGTTGTTTATCTTATTCACTTGACACTATTCTCATACCCATAGAATTGCAAAGCCACACTTCTGCTCATAGTACACTCATATACATACACATATATATATATATAATAAAAAACAAAGTGATATAATGCAAGCAGTATAGATAGAAATGAGAAGTGATTGATTATTGGTTATTTGATTAACATGAAAAGATGAGAATCTCTAATGTAATGAAATGTGAGTAATGAATCCTGATTATTTTTATACTGTATATTCACTTCTCCTTAATTATACAGAGAAGACAATCAAGATAAAAACAGAGTCGAATTTGCTTCAGATTGTTTCTTATTAAATAGTGATTCTTTTTTTAAAATTTTTTTATTTTTAAGTAATCTCTACACCCAACATGGGGCTTGAACTCACATCCCTAAGGTAAAGAGTCTCATGTTCTTTCAACTATGCCATCCAGATTCCCCCTGAATCAGTGATTCTTAAACTAAAGTCAAAAGATCTTTGGCTCACTGAGAATTTGAGATAGTAAGCTTATTTTTAATATTTGCTAAAATTTAATGAAAATTTTAAACAAGATATATAACATATTCATATCATTTGAACAGTTACCTTACTTATAGCTGTTTCCTCACAATTTTAGCATTTGATTTATACATCATCTTGCTGTCTTACAGTACTATTTTAACTATTATTAGCTATTGAGAAAAAAAATATAGTAACAGTAAAAGAAGGAACTGGACAGTGAAAGATTTACATCATGCTTGGGCTGACACAGACCTGCTTTGGAATGCATTCAGTGTCTGTCTCCTCACATTACTGTCCCCTTGAAAACTAAAAAGCTTTAGGTCTTCCACTATGGGAGTGAAGGGGATGGAAATGGGCACTGTACCTCTGTTGGGGAAGCTGAGAGTTAACTTCAGACATTTTCCCTGTATGATAGCACAATATGAAAGATTGTCAGGACACTGAGAATGGGGAATTTCTGCATCAAGTTGGTCAATACACATCTGTGGCTGTCTTGGTGTCTTGTGTAGATAAAGGACTTTTTTTGTTTGTTTGTTTGTTCTGTATTGTTCTGTTCTGTTTTACTTTGTATTAAAGGATGATAACTGGATTCCTAACATATTAAGATAATGATGTCAATTTACTTTATCTTGTGCCTTCTGACTTTCTCTAACACTAAGTAAATGTGATATAATATTTTACTAGTACCAGTTGGTGAACAGCTCAAATCTGCAACCATAGCTATATTGCCACTCAGAAATTTAAGGTTTTGAAGAATAAGGTAATAGGGGAAAGGTTCTGAAAAGGTGATGCCTAAGTCACTGATTTTTTTTTCTAACCCATGGTTTTACCCACAATTTTACTGACAAAATGCTCTATAACAAATAACCAGTGGTATATCTTACTAACAATATGAATGACATGGATTTCTCCACTAGAGAATGGCTGAAATGATCTAAAGCAAAATGAGGAGGCAGTCAGCTGATAAAATTATTTGATTACTTCTTAAAACTTCCCTTCATGAAACTGAAACCTTTTGGAGGAGAGGGAAATAACACAACTAATTAAACAACTGGCCTTTTTTAGGTGTTTTAAATGAAAATAGATCCAAATTCTAAACCAAAAGCCTTGTTGTAGACCTGGGAAAACACTATGCTTCATCCTGATGTTCTCTTCTTTAAATGCTGGTTCTTAAATGAATCACTCAGGGACAAATGTGATGGGCAGATAACTCTCGAAAGCAGAAACGGTAGTATAAAAGAGGCCAGTCATTTTACTGAAAATTCTTTTGGTAAAGATGCCTAGGGAATTCCTACTTTCCTGTATTCCCAATTCAGTTGACTTAAGGCAATCAATTTATGTCTGGACACTGAAGAATGAATGTCTACTAAGGTTATAAGTCCACAGCATTCTGTAGTGATTGGTGTTTATCAACTACTAATTGGGTAACAGCCATGCCTCTTCAGCGAGTATTGGAGAGAGAAAGGAAACTTGAACTATTCTCACAGGCTGTGAAATGGAAAACCTCCACAGAAACAGTAGAAACAGTAGAAGTATCAATGGCAGCAGCATCTCAGAAATCAGTTTCTTCATAAAATATGCCTCAGACCCAAGCTACGGCAGATATTGGGATTAAGACATGCCTTCCATCATGTGCTCCATTTATAATTCTCCTACTGAGAAAGCAGGAGAGTTGATGAAATGCCATGACAGAGTTACTCTAGCATAGGTTTTACTGAAATAAAACTCCAGACTCTCCAGAAGAAAACAAAATCCAGAGGAATGAAAATAGAGAAAGATAAGTAAAGAACCAAGGAATCAGGTACAATTATTTAAGTGGCTATTAAAACAAGATCAATTAAATTTGTAGGATCCCTATGAAAAGTTAACTAGTGCGTTATTACATTATTGCTGGCTTGGGACAAGGGAAGCCCGCTTCAGTGCCAGCAGGAACCTCTTCTCAGGAGCCCTGTCTGATTCACTTCCTTTGTCCCAGGTTGGATGGACATAAATCGAATCAAGCCAATAGGGAAAAGACACAGAACATCCTGACACGGGCTACTGAGATAGTTTCAGTGGCTAAGGCGTTGAAAACAGTTATTACATGTGTTCGTCCAGCCACCATTAGTGGGGTATCTGAGGCTACATGTATGGTGAAAGTTGAAGGCTCTAGGAATAAGGAACAAAACTCTGAGATAACGGAATGTCATTTCACAGTGTACTGTAATACCCCCTGGGCAGCATCAAGGGTTGAAAGTAAAGCTTGGGAGTTAGGCAAAGCCTTGGGAGATTTGCAGGTAGGAAAATAACAATGTAAGATATACTCAGTTTTGGTATCACCTTTACCTGAATGTTTAAGTGGAGTAGATGTGATGCATGTGTGGGTGGTCTTACCAATACCAGCTTATATGTAAATGTTGGGCAAGTAAACCTGTTGGGAGCCATGAGGCCTGGTCGAGGGCACTGCCCCACTAGGTTAAAGTGTGAACTAATGCAGGCCTAACCCTGTCGAGGGCGGGATTGCCCCACAGATAAGCATGGTTTGTTAGTCTCTTGCCTTTTCCTCTGATCCCCATATCTCTCTCGAACAAAGAGCCCCTTGCTAATCTGATGCAAACATCTCAGGCTTATGGGCCAGAGCAACTCCAAGGAGATAAATTATTCTGTACCTAGGACAATGGAGAACTTTAAATATGTACCGCAATTGATGGTTTCCTCTCTAAGTTGATGTTTGTCCAAGACTTTCACAAGCCGAGCCATTAAAATACACCCTGCCTCCTAAAAAGGTAACGCCTTCTCGTTTCTACTTCTCTCCTATATACTTAGTTTCTTCAGATAGCTTCTCATTTTCCATTAACCTATCTCTTGTTTCCCTATAGCTCTTTACTATCTAGTTTATCTCTAAAGCTCCTCGTTTTCCATTAACCTATATCTTGTTTTCCTACAGTTCTTTATTATCTAGTTCATCCCTATAGCTTCTCGTTTTCCATTAACCTGTATCTTCTTTTACTGTGGACCCCAAAATAAGTTACCAAAAAGCACATATTTGTACTCCCTCCCATGGCTTTCTGAGGGACATGATTACTCAAGAAGCAAGACCCTGTCCCCCATCCCTGGTGCCAGTCTGTACCATTATGGCTTAACTAAAATAAACATGTGGTGAACAAAGAGAAATTATCTCATGAGTGCTAGTAACCCCCTACCCCAATTAAATTGCCTATATAAGAAGTTCGATAATCAGAATAAAGAAGGAGATGCCTGACTACTGACCAGAACTCTCTGTGTGGATTCCCCATTCATCTCGCCGACACCACCCCTCCTTCAGGGACACCTGGACCTGCCGAGGCTGGACCCCGGCATAAACCTCCCCCAGATTTTAACTGGACAAGCTACATGGGAGCCCTTAGAAATGCCCAAATAATATCACATATTAAGCAGTAGTAGGTTCAGAAAAGACAACAGAAAAAAAAATCAGCCTTGATTAGAAAAGAAGCAGCTGGGGAGGTAGTCTTCATGCTTCTTTCTATAGTAGTCTGGGCTGGCTCAGGAGAAATTTAGAATGCTCTTATAGGCAGATTGTTGCCTGTCACTGGTTTGAAAATATGTCCCCCTCCCCCACGTCAGGGAGAAAAGTATCACTGTGTTTTTCAAATAAAATGCATGCATTTAATATTTCTATTGTCATAAGAGTTTAAACATTTCATGTACTTGATTACAGATAAACATTTGTTGCTGATACTTCTTAAGTTTTAACCAAATGATCCTATTTACACATTTTTGTGGTTTTTTGTGTGTAAAATTCCACAACTTGTGGATCAGCTTGATCAGTTACTCTTTCTCGGTCAGTGATGGTAATGTGCATGTCTCGAAGGTGATTCTACATCGATGAAGCAGTGAACTACAGTGCAGGAACAGAGACAATCTATCTGGGTTATTATGTACCTTCACCATTATGAAAAAATCTAATAGGTGATTCTGTTACAAAGCTCATTAAGCAACTGAAGAAATTAATCTAAATCCTGATTTTCAGCTGACTTGTGTCTGTGCAAATTGCTGTGGGTCATTATCAGAAGGCTGTAACTTTTGTTCTCTAAGTCAGATTTTCACAATGACTCATTCTTGATACTGCCTTGGACAAGTAATTTATTCTTTCAAAAACTCGTATGTCGGGGCGCCTGGGTGGCTCAGTGGGTTAAGCCTCTGCCTTCAGCTCGGGTCATGGTCTCGCGGTACTGGGAGCGAGCCCCGCATCGGGCTCTCTGCTCAGTAAGGAGCCTGCTTATCCTCTGTCTCTTCCTGCCTCTCTGCCTACTTGTGATCTCTGTCTCTGTCAAATAAATAAATAAAACATTAAAAAAAAAACCTCGTGTGTCAGTGTTGCTAGTAGTTGTGAGAAAATTTATTGAGTTATGGAAGCTTTAAGAAATTGGGTATCAAGCTTCTGTACATTGTTTCAATCAGTTCATTAAAAAAATACGAAGGTTAAGAAAATTACTGCATGTAATATCACTATAATTTATATAAAGAACTTGAAATAGTTATCCTCATTTACCTCTTTAGCTAACCTGCCTCAGGAAAATGATACAATAAGGAAGACAGCCCACCACCAAAGCATGGCTCCAGTAGATCGTACTAAAAAGGATATAAGGGGCCCCTGGGTGGCACTGTCAGTTAAGTGACCGACTCTTGGTTTCAGCTCAGGCCATGATCTCAGGGTTATGAGATCAAGCCCCCTGTCAGGCTCCATGCTTAGGTGGGAGTCTTGAGATTCTCTCTCTTCCTCTGCCCCTCACTGCCCACCCCCACCCAGCTCAAGTACTCTCTCTCTCTAAAATAAATAAATAAATCTTTAAAAATATAAAAAGGACAAAAGCAATTATTATGTAAATCCATATATCCTAAAATAAGAACCTGTCCACATGCACCCAAACATCTTACTCATTTTGTGATGACTTTTCTTTTTAGATATGACCGTTCCTTTCACTTTAGATTGATTTGATCTGTATGATGTTTCTAACGAATGCAGAAAAGGGGTATGATTGAGCAAAATACACTGATACTTATGCAGGATGTGAAAACCACACCCCATGAGAGTTGATGGGTCAGGTTATATTGATTAAAATATGTTATACATATTTCCCCAGTATCTCAAAAATGTAATCACGAGTCCAATGTGAATAAACCAATAAATTCTTTCATGATTTCTCCTCTTCTGCATTGCATATTTTAGTAACATTTAGTTGGAATGGAGGATCAGGTCATTGGTTTTAGGCTGCTAGTTTCACACAGACATTTTAGTTATCATTTTCTAGAGGGATATACCAACCTGACTGATCTTTGAAATTAAAGGTAAAATTGGTTAGTATAGCACATTCACAGTTCAGGTAAAACAGACAGTGAATAGCATGGAGGACAAGGGGAGATGGAGAGGAGAAGGGAGTTGAGGGAAATTGGAAGGGGAGGTGATCCATGAGAGACTATGGACTCTGAAAAACGATCTGAGAATTTTGAAGGGGTGGGGGGTGGGAGGTTGGGGGCACCAGGTGGTGGGTATTGTAGAGGGCACGGATTGCATGGAGCACTGGGTGTGGTGCAAAAATAATGAATACTGTTATGCTGAAAAAAATAAAAAAATTAAAAAAAAAAAAAAAAAAAACAGACAGTGAAGCTTGGATATGCCTGGCAAACTAAAGGAACGGTCACCAAATGTGAGATAAATCAGTGCTAAGAAATTTACTGGAATCCAGGTATATTGTGAATCTGAAAAAATATTGATTGACAGAAGGGAAAGAAGATGCTGAGTTCATTATGATGTTTGTTGTCCAGACTGTAGCTTGTTCAGCTCCATTGGACTCCTGCTTGAGGCCCTTGTGAAATGTATTCATGTAAGGAAGAAATAGAAATAAGTAGACCAACAATGAAGAGACACAGACTTAATGCAAGACTCTGAGCTTAACCTAGGACTAAATAGATATCAACTCTGAAAGCAAAAGGAACAAAATATTTCAAATCAGAATTCATACATAAAGCATTTTTAAACTGTATAATGGCTTAAACTTTTCTAGCATTCTTAATTATGGGCAATATTTGCTGCTAATGTTTCTTAAGTTTTAAATATATAATCCCTTTTACATATATTTGATATAGAAATTCCTGAAATTCTGCAGACTAGGAGCATAGAAGAAAAAAAAAAAGAACAGAAAGTGTAGAGAAATATTTCACAAATAATGTATCGGGAGGCACATATCATCCTTTTTTTTTTTTAAATAACAAGGGAAAATAAGAATGCTCTAAATTTGATAAACAAATAATAAATAGAAAAAAATGGAAGAAAATAGCTTTCATATCTTGAAACTCAGAAGCATGTGGCTCAGCAGATAAGATGCTTATTAGATAAGGTTGTCCTTAACTCATGCCTTTTGGAGCAGCAATCAGTGACTGACAGGAGAAGCCATGCTCATGAGTACATGTAAGATGCCCTAGAAATATTTAGAAGGATTATTTTGAGAGACTGAAGTTCTTATATCTGAGGTTATAGGAAAGAGGCCGTGACATCCTGGTTAATCCTATTATGAAACCCTATCTCTAAACACAGGTCAAGAGGCTTGAGAAAACTAGATTGTACTTAATCATTGTGGGAGGAAAAAAAAAGTTTCCTCTCCTGGCTCTACAGAAAATCTCACATTAAAAAAGTCCTGATGGTTTTTTTTTCTCAAAAAAAAAAAAAAAAAAAAAAGAAAAGTTCTTCATGATTACTTGTATCTACAAGCTGCTGGGGCAGATAATGGCTGGCCCATTTAATCCTTCATTAGCCTTCACCATCCTAATTTAACTATCCCTAAACAGATTGGTTGGGCCTATTGCCAGGCATTTAGAAACCTGCTTCAGAAACGGTTTTAGAAAAGTTTCGCCCATATTTAGGCCTCATTAATAAACAACATTTCTCCTTACAGGTTGTCACCCAGAATTAAAGAAAAACCAGAAATCAATGGAAGGGCTAACTGTAATGCAAAAAACCTGAACCTGAATCTTTTACAAAGGTAAGGATAGATTATGATTAATTTACAGGCTTTATTCTTCTTTACCTCACGGCAGTACTTACCATTCACCAGAGTATCGCCGTTCTTCTGATTTTAGAGGTGTGGTGTCTTGGCTTGGTTTTTTTTTTTTTTTTTGGAAACTCTAGAGTACTCAGCATGCCACAGAGGCCTCAAGTTCCTATCACCACAAGCAAAACTGTCAGTTCTGAAACACTGCAGAGGAGACTCTCAGGCAAAGAGAAATGCAAAACAAGCACTTCACAAGGTTGTAGGTCAGGTACTGCTGGAAAACTTATTTTTTTATTTTTATTTTTTATTTTTATTTTTATTTTTTTTAAAGATTTTATTTATTTATTTGACAGAGAGAAATCACAAGTAGGCAGAGAGGCAGGCAGAGAGAGAGGAGGAAGCAGGCTCCCTGCTGAGCAGAAAGCCCGATGTGGGGCTTGAACCCAGGACCTGGGATCATGACCTGAGCCGAAGGCAGCGGCTTAACCCACTGAGCCACCCAGGCGCCCCTGGAAAACTTATTAATGAAGGATTAAATCTATAAAAATAATGCTCTGAGTCCCTAAAGTTTACTTAACCACTCAAAAATGTAGGATTAGAAATAATCGTGCTGGTACAGTTTGAGAAATTATGGAAGAGTGTTTTGTGTTAGCTCAGCTAACATTCTTACTTTGCTCCTCTTGCCCTAATTGTGTAAAAATAATGGAAGCAAATAGAATGCACATATTTTTAGCACTTTGAGGTATTTTTGCAGATATGGACCTTGTCATAAATATTTCTAGGATAAGTAATTTTTAATGCTAAGTTGAAACTAAATTCATTTAGAAAATAAATATGAAGATAAAACTTTAGAAAATAACCTTAGAAATCTAAAATAGACTGTAACATATTCTTTAATTTTTTTGATGCTTTCATCTCACTCATTTTTAATAGCACGACAAAAGTACAAGTTAACACTAAGGATTTTGATGACTCTTTGATGTCAAGCTTATTTTTGATGTCGTATGCTTATTTTTGTACATGAATTCATTTTTTCTGATAGCTTTAGTTATCAAGTGGCAAGGTGGAAAAACAGAAATCCAAAAACCGGAATTGAGTTTCGCCGTTCCTTTGGCTTTTTTTTTTTTTTTTTTAATATTTTATTTACTTGACAAAGAGAGATCAGAAGTGGACAGAGAAGCAAGCAGAGAGAGAGAGAGAGAGGAGGAAACAGGCTCCCTGCGGAGCAGAGAGCCCGATGTGGGACTCGATCCCAGGACCCTGAGATCATGACCTGAGCCGAAAGCAGCGGCTTAACCCACTGAGCCACCCAGGTGCCCCTCCTTTGGCTTTTTTGTAGCAAGGTGTCTGTCGTACAAAGTAGGAGGATGCAGAAAGCCCAAAGGTAGAAAAAATTTGGAATGTGACAGGGCAAAAGCCACCTTGTCCGTTTTCCCTCACCACTATTTTATACTTTCTCACCAGATGTGCCTGACTTGTGTATATAACTACTCTGGGCACTGATACTCTCCCCAAATTGTAATGACCCGTCCTTGAGATTGTAGTCAACAGAGCAGTTAGCAAAGAACAATCACTGGTGGCCCATCTGCCTGCATGGTTTCACCTGCTTCTCATCTCATCCTTGCATCGTTGTGTTGGAACCCTGGCAAATCTTATGTTCCTGGACTGGTGCTGCTATTTGTCCTTTTTGAGATGTTAGTAGGGAGGCAAACACTTTTCTATAAACTAACCCCAAAGAAGCATCCAACCCTTCTTTAATCTGAACTGGAAAGTTCTCCTCACTTAACAAACATTCTTTCATTTTCCATGATTTCTTTACATTTTTAAATTGTGTTTGAAGGTCCACATATTTTCTTCATGTGTGGGATATCTTGGTTTGTGCTGGGATGAAAGTAAGCATTGCTTGCTATCAGTTATCCTTCTTACTGATCCATCCTTTGTATGTTATGAAATGTATAAATCTAAAAGCTGTTTTGGGACATTTAAAACAATTAATTTTATATCATGATTATTTTCCTATGCAGTTAAATCTGTGATAATGTCATTTTAATGTCTTATAATACCCTATCTATTCTGGTATGAGAGTAGGTAATAAGCCTGCTCTCTTGGCTTTGGCAATCTTTTCAAGGTCTCATGCAAATAAAAATGTAGGGAACAGCTTTGCATAAACAACATTACTTTGAATCTCTCATTATTTTAATCTACATATCATTTTTCAATGATGCATCTCCCCTAGACAAAGATTGAAATTAAAATTAGAAGGCTAGCTTACTTAAGGAGTACAGACACATGAGCCAAATCCAGATCCGTCCTCAGAATATTAAATTAGAATTATTTCATCTCCTCTAGGAAATTTACTGTGAATTGCTATCATACTTGGATAGATTATCTTGATCACACTACAATGATGGCAAAAATTTTTTCCTGTTATTGAATTTGCTTATCTCAAGTATGTAACAGTCTGGAGGGAAACTTTTCACAATAGTCTGTTCTCTCCTGAGTAAAGAAACCATATTTTATATGTCTAGGTATTATCAGAAGCTAGAACATCATAGGCATGTACTTTATATTTGTAGAATGACGGAAACTGGCTTCCACATCTAACATATTATGGAAATCAAAACTGTTTATTTAAACTTGGTACTGTCAATTTCATTACCTGAAATACTATTTTTTTTAAGATTTTATTTATTTATTTGACAGAGAAAGACACAGTGAGAGGGAGAACACAAGCAGGGGGAGTGGGAGAAAGAGAAGCAGGCTTCCCAAGAAGCAGGAAGTCTGATGCAAGACTTGATCCCAGGGCCCTGGGATCACGACCTGAGCCAAGGACAGATGTTAAAAGACTGAGCCACCTAGACGCCCCTACATGAAATACTATTGAACATTTTTCCTAATGTGTTATATTAGTCAGGTTCTACTGAATCATAAAGATACATTCATCTGTAGTTAAGTTATCTAATTAAGTCATTATTAAATAATTAAGTTATCTGAGTTGTTATTAGTTAAATATCTAAAGATAATTTAAAGAAAATATTATTTACAGAGTTGTGGAAAGGCTTAAGGGAACAAACAAAAGATATTTAATAAACCGAAGACTAGCTACAGCCAGAGGCCATTTCCTTCCCTGGACCCAGAGGATAAAGGGATAATAGGAAATGGTGTCTCTGGATCCAAGGATAGCTGGAACCATGAGAGGGATCACAGCAAGTCCATCACCAAAGCTCAAAGTGAAGAAATATCTCTGTATCTTCCCTCCCCTATCACCCAGTCTTCTACTATTGAATCCTTTGCTAATTCAACCAGACACTAGGGGAAGATGGTTCCCAGGGATGCAGTCTATTAAGATCAACTTCCTGCAGTCTATTAAGATCAACTTTCTGCAGAATAATGAAGAGAAGTCAAAAGTTGATTATAAATTAAGTTGGAAAATATCATACTTGTTAGAAGAGATAAATCTAATATTAGTTATGAAGAATTATGTTGTCTTTAAAAATCTGATATAAAATTGTATGTGTGCTTGTATGCATACATATATGCATTGTATGCAAATATATATATACACATTGAGAAGAGGTTGAAAGCAGATGCTAATAAACCAGGAGGCTTATAGCACAACAGTGTTCTTGATACTTTTTTATATTTAAAAAGTTCTTTTAGAATTATTTAAATTTATATTTATTATTGTCATTATCATTATTATCAGGATGGCAATGATAATAGCAGCTCTTTAATTTTAATGAGTACCTTAAGTGTTCTATGATTAGCAATCACCCTATATTTTTATTTTGACCACTTGTTTCCAGAAACAGTACAAACTAATAATTTTAACTTTGTTGAAAATTTAAATTATTAACCTTCACTAACTTTCTCTTGTATCCGAATTAAGTTTTTCCATATGTTTATATTACAAGTATTATATAACAAATAATCATGAGCCACCAAGTTTTATGTCTTTTTAAATTCATGGGATAGAGTCTATTGGTTTAAAGTGACTTGTGTATACTTCACCAGGAAACAACAAGGAAAATTATTTTTTAGTATCATTAACGTAAACTGTAGAATAGACAAGACACAGTGACAATGTCATCCATGGTTTACCTATATAGTCCTCAAGTCACTTTATAAAATTAACAGGATATTTCACAAAAATGTATCAGTCCTAACTATATCACTTTGCAGTATTAATTTATGGATCTTAACAAAGAAAAAAGCCAGTTATTTTACCAGCAAAATGAATTCATTTTGGAATAGCAGAGAATTTGTAATTTGGGTAAGCAAACGATGGTGAACCATAGGCAAATCCAGAGAACAAAGGAGAGGGGTGTGCTTTTATAGGAAAAAGAAGGAAACTGGAAGGGGTTGTTGCCCTGAGTTCTCATTGAATGGACTATTGCTTGAGAAGGAGAAATTCTTCCTTCCTCCTGCTGGGGTATGCAAAGTAAGCTTCTTCCTACTGGGTAGTGCAAGGTGTGCTCCTTAAGGCAAGTGGTAGTATGTGAGAGCTCCCTCTCTGGGCTTCCCAACTCCACTTTAAGTGAGATTGCCTTTATTTATTTTTACAGATTCAGCAAGTAGTAAATCCCAAAAGGTTTGTTATGAATTCATAAACCATGAGGCGATGGTAATTTCTTAACTTTTTTTTTCCCCCATGGAAATAGTGGTGGCATTATTACCAAAGTCTATATTACAGCTCAAATATCACATCCTCAAAAAGAAATCTTATTACCTCCCTTACGTATTTTTGGAAGTTATGGGTTCTCTATCATTTCTATGTTTACTTCTTATAAACTTGTTTGATTTCTTTTTAAAATTATACATGCCCTACTATAATGCGAAGAGATATACCATATCTTGTTTGCTCATGAACACTATAATACAGTACAGTACCTTCTGCATAGTAGGTACTTGATGTTTGGGATGAGTGTATGATATAATGAATATAAATGAATACGATACAAATAAGCTACTGGAGTCTTGATTAGATCATAAGGTAAACTTGATCTAAGCAATTTCATGGGAAGAATTCTAAAGAGTCTAAAATGTATAAAGAAATGGAAAGAATCTAATAACCAAATAACCAAAACAATCTGTTTAAACAACAAACATTTGAGAGGTGCCTGGGTGGCTTAGTTGGTTAAGCATCTGACTCTTGATTTTGGCTCAGGTCATGATCTCAGAGTCCTGAGATGGAGCCCTGCGTTGGACTCCTGCTGGTCTAGAGCCTGCTTAAGATTCTCTCTCTCCCTTGCTGACTTTAAATCTCATTTTCAGTCACTATTTTGCAAATGCTTATTGAGCACTTATCTTACTATACCACTAATCTAGGCACTAAGGGTATAATTATTTTAAAAACAAGCAAAGGAAAAAAATAGCCCACACAACAGCAATCATATAATATTTATTTATTTATTCATTCATTCATTCATTCATTCATTTCTGATTTGTAATGACTGAAACAAAACAGAGCTAAAATTTCAGCTTCTGGAAGAACCATTTGCTCTTGCTGGTCTTGTATATATTGAACTCAACTTCAGCCCCTCGTCAGGCCTTGTATTTAAGAGCAGGGTTCCTGAGCACATCGTTGTTGCCAACAGGTTTGTCTAAGAGGAAACCTGCCCGGTAACTTGTGGTCATAAAGTGATTGTGGTTACAAACTTTCACAAAAGATTATCAAATCTTTTTTTTTTTTTTTAAAGATTATTTATTTATTTATTTGACAGAGAGAGATCACAAGTAGGCAGAGAGGCAGGCAGAGAGAGAGGAGGAAGCAGGCTCCCTGCTGAGCAGAGAGCCGATGCGGGGCTTGATCCCAGGACCTGAGATCATGACCTGAGCCGAAGGCAGAGGCTTTCACCCATTGAGCCACCCAGGCGCTCCGATTATCAAATCTTTTATCTTTGACCTTTTCTTGCCCATGGCAGCTATCACTTTGTTGGGATAATGGTCAATTCCAGCACCCAGAGCATGACTATAGGGCTGGTTTGAGGTGGCAATCATCAGTGTTCTTCGCAAGGACCACTTTGCCTTGGAAGTAGCTTCTTCTTCCTTTTTTTTTAAATTTAATTTTTTTTATTTTTTATTAACATATAATATATTATTAGCCCCAGGGTAGGTCTGTGAATTGCCAGGTTTACACTTCACAGCACATCATCATACCACATACCTTCCCCAATGTCCATAACCCAACCACCCTCTCCCAACCCTACTCCCCCCAGGCAACCCTCAGTTTGTTTTGTGAGATTAAGAGTCTCTTATGGTTTGTCTCCCTCCTGATCCCATCTTGTTTCATTTATTGGAAGTAGCTTCTTGCCAGGACCCAAACCACTATCCCAGTTCTCACAGACTTGTTCTTTTGACACCAACCATCAGAGCCTATATAATATATACTTCTGGGGGAAGACAGACAATAAACGATATGATATAAAGCATTATATAGTGACAATTGCTGGGGGAATAAAGTAGGGAAGCTTAGAAAATGTGAAGATATGATATTTAATTTGAATGGTCAAAAAAAGACTTAAAAACCCATTTTAGCAAAATTCTCAAATGTAATTAAAAGGCCAGTCATGTCAATACCCTTAGGAAGAGCATTATAGAAAGAAAAGAAGAAAGGGCATAAAGGCCCTAGGCATGTAGGGGTTTTTTATTTGTTTGTTTTCTGATGAGTTACAGAGATAGTCAGGCTGCCAGTGTGTCTGGAGCAGAGTAAGAAAGAGGGTGGGTGCAGATTATGAGGTCAAGGTTATAATAAAGCAGATAAGAAGGATGGATGAAAGCCTAGAAAGTCTTTATTTACTTTACAGTAGAGTATTTTGAGAAGAGAACCAGTATAATGTGATTTATGTTTTACAAGGCTTGTGAATGTTATTTCACTCCTGTAAATGATCACCTTATTGGATACTGATCATTTTGATAATGATATCCTACAAATATCATAGAAGTAATTTTCTAAATATTATCATTCCCTGCCTTGTTTTGATTAGCCTATTTCCTACTGCTGAAGTGTTCTCTAGATATGAAGAGTTTATTCATTAGGGATCACTTTCTCATTGGGAGAGATTGAAACTGAACTCAGTTTTAAGAATAAAAGGGTGTGGCTTTAGTGGGCCATATAAACACAACTAGCTTTGTGCTTAGATCCAATTGTTCCTAAGAAGGTATCAATGCTTTATTCCTTATCTTTTCTGTAGAT
The DNA here is from genome assembly GCF_902655055.1 of Lutra lutra. Lineage (NCBI taxonomy): Eukaryota > Metazoa > Chordata > Mammalia > Carnivora > Mustelidae > Lutra > Lutra lutra. The sequence continues at coordinate 28,429,786 of NC_062281.1, forward strand.
TTGTCTGTTGACTTTATTCACTAAGAGGTTCTCAATACCTGGGGAAAATGACACCTGTTTGCAAAACCAAGAAACATTCCAATGGTTTAATGATTCAGCAGCTTAAAATATCTTTATCAGTGCTATACATCAAACACATTTAGATTTTCTCATTGGAATTAGACGTACTTGGTTAATATGGCCAATCTTGAGCCCAATACTATGGCCAAGAGGATAAGTTATCTACTTAATTGACATGAATTTATTTATTTATTTTTTTTAAAGATTTTATTTATTTGACAGAGAGAGATCACAAGCAGGCAGAGAGGCAAGCAGAGAGAGAGAGAGGAAGAAGCAGGCTCCCTGCAGAGGGGAAAGCCCGATGCGGGACTCGATCCCAGGACCCTGAGATCATGACCTGAGCTGAAGGCAGAGGCTTAACCACTGAGCCACCCAGGTGCCCCTAATTGACATGAATTTAGCCCTACAGTCTGGGAAAATCAGATCATTGTGATTTACTGCCATAGTCTGAGTCAAGTTATTTTTATTCCTGTGGCCGGTGAAGGGCATGCCATTGTGACTTTCAGCCATAGAGATAAAGGGATGGGAGGTAATGAAAAACATCAGCTCTATATAAGAAGATGGCAGCAGTAATGTCAAAGAAACATATAGTAACACTTAATAGGAGATTAAGACTATCAGTACCATAATGCAAAATGGGCAATGGTCAGAGGATCCAGTGTAGGTGAGATTAAGGGGAATTTAGGAAACAATATAATGTTTTGTGTTATATAAAGCAATCTTGCATATGGTTGGAGTACATTTTAAATCTGCCAAAGTCTAACTCACTCCCCCTTCTGATATTTCACTTCATGTAAGAAGTATATTTGACTTCTGGTACATTAAAAAACTAAGTGTGTGTGTGTGTGTGTGTGTGTGTGTGTGTGTGTGTGTGTGTGTCTATGCATGTATATATAAACTAACAAATTAATATGGTATGCATATAAGCAAGAACACATTGGTAGAGATTATGGCTTTTTTTCTAATAGCACAGAATCTAGCACATAGACGATAATAATTTTTCAGTAAAGCTTTATTAAATCAGCTTATAAATAAGTATTTCATATATGATCATGAACTGCAAAGATTGTTTCTAATGTATTCATTCTTGTACATAATAGCTTCAAATATGTAGTAATGCTTTCTTTTTTATATAACAAGGACTTAAATCCTAAAAGGTTACACGCTTTAAAATTCCTCTAATTCTTTTTTAATTTATTTACTTTTAAATTTAAATAAAATATCTTAAATGCTAAATTATTAATAAAGAATCAAAAGCAAGATTGAAAACAGGTATTGTGGATGTTTTAGTTATATTTTTCATTCCATTTCTTTTCTTTCTGTCTCCTTGACTTGTGAGAAGAGAAACTAATTCTAATTTTAACTTTTTTAAAATGCTATTCTGGGGCACCTGGGTGGCGCAGTCAGTTAAGCATCTAAATCATGGTTTGGCCTCAGGTCATGATTTCCAGGGTTGTTTAAGGTTGATTAAGTCCCATGTTGGGCTCCACACTCAACATGGAGTCTGCTTGGGTTCTCTCTCCCTGTCCTTCTGCTTCTCCATCTGCCCCCATTCTCTGTCTCTCTCTTTCTCAAAAATAAATAAATCTTTAAAACAGTAAAATAAAATAAAACGCTGTTCTACTCCTGGAGACAATAATTACACTATATGTTAACTAACTAGAATTTAAATAAAAATTTGAAAAAGAAAAAAAAAGTGCTGTTGTATTCAGAATGAACTAAATTTGCACTACTTCATTAAATACAATCACTTTTATTCATTTTATATGAACACCTTGTGATTATTGTCTTACCTCCCTAAATTGTTTTATATAGACACAGAACACTTCTGCTTAACTTGCTGATCCCATCTCTACCAAAATATTAGGCAGCTGTGACAGCTTGCAATTTGTTTTTTTCTACATACTAGTGACTAAGATGGACTCCTGTTACATGAACTTCCTAATGTTCCAAATTCTGGTTCATACATTTTCCACAAGCTGTTTCCAAACATAGGTCACTGGATATTTCTGAGTAGAAGATAAGGAAATAAAATGAAAAAACAAAAAGAGTTTTTCTGTAGTGGATAGTGTAAAATCACAATAATATATTTTATATTCTTCATTGGAAGTTTCATGTGAGTCAGCCCACACATTAATGTGCAAAAATTTTGTTGTCAAAGAATGCAGCAGAAATTAAATCATTAATTTCATTGGATGAACAGATGATCTTGCTACCCTGAAAGATCTCTCTCTCTCGACTATGTACTATATTTTAAAAGGAGAATAAACAAAGAAACTCCTTGTTTATAAAACTCGATTTCCCAAGAAAATATTCTTTAGAAGTAAAATTATCATTTTGTTCATTATTTATAAGGACCTGACATTGCAGCAAACATGTTAGATATATTTATTATTGCAAAACAAGTATGTTACCAGTTTTCTTTATGGAACATAGAAGAGGACATTTCTCTATTCTGTTAACAGGTTTCATTCACTATCTTCCCCCTTCAAAATATAATATTTTGGGTCTCTGTGTTCGAGATATAGATCTGTCACTAATACACATAACGACAAGTACATTGCTTTTGATGTGACCTTTTTCTAAAGAAACCATTCCCGTACACTGTCAGGCATCTTTTTTCAGCAATCTCAAGATATGAACTCAATTGGCAAAAGGCTTTATTGTGAGGAACTTTGCACATTGTTCTCATTACTTTTAAAGCATTTTAAAGCCTACACAGCTGTAAAATTGTTTTATCTCCTCTTTTCTCCCCCAATAAGGATTAGCTCAGGTCCAAGGAGTATTATAAGCTTGATAAAGCTTTGAGAGCTTTTACACTGAACTTGAAACGAGTCCAAATATTTCTAACTCCAACATGTCAAACTTAAAGTATCATGAAAAACCCAAGTGGTTCAAAAATCCTCCTCCACCACCTTCAGGACTGAAGCACTCATCCCTCCAGCTGCTGGGAGTATAGTCTCTCAGTGGAGTTTCTCTGAAGAAATTGCAGTAAGTTTTAGAGAACCCACTCACCAAGATCATATGTCTTTCTGGAAATGTAGTCCATGTCCAATGACTGGCCAGAACAGGCATGGTAAGGGGGGTTGAGGGTAAGGAACTGTTAGATGGCTCAATCCTTTTCCCTCCATTCATGACAACCCTGAAGAGTCAGCCTTGCTCTAGTGGGATTGACTGATCTTTGCCACAATGGAATGCAGTTCTAATCATCCCTCTGTTCAATCCTGTTCTGTTTTGTTTTGTTTTGTTTTTTTAACTCTCTCACAGATGTTATTCCTGAAAACAATACATTTTTTGCATAAAAATCTCTGTAGCACAGCCTGTTTCTCAGAGAAGCTGGCTAACAACACAACTTACTTAAAGTAAGAATATGCAACTCTATTTCTTCACAAAACCTTGACATTAATGAAGAAAATCTTATATCACTACCTCCAGTATGTGAAATAATAGTGGACTGAATAAAATTATTTGGCTGCTTTTGGGTAGTATTGTCACAAAGACCAAGTATACGTTTTTTCTTTGATTAGCCTTTAAATTATAATTCTAAGTTTGAAGTACAAAATGAAAAACAACCTGATGTTGAGGCTATTTCTTTACATTTATGTATATTCTTTCAGTACTGACTCTTTTTTAGAAGAACTAATGAATTCACTTCTCTCTCTCTTCCCTGCTCCCCATCTTTTCTGTGTGTTTGTATGTGTGTGTGTTTGGAGGTAGGAAGTAAGGTTTTGTTTGTTTGTTTGTTTTTTAAAGATTTTATTTATTTATTTGACAGAGGGAGATCACAAGTAGGCAGAGAGGCAGGCAGAGAGAGAGGGGGAAGCAGGCTCCCTGCTGAGCAGAGAGACTGATATGGGGCTCGATCTCAGGACCCTGAGGTCATGACCCAAGCCAAAGGCAGAGGCTTAACCCACTGAGCCACCCAGGCACCCCAGGAGGTAAGGTTTAAAATAAGTTTTAAATTATACAATATTAGATTTAATTATGACACACTTAGCATATGCCTAAAAAGTGTTCCTTTGATTTTATTATTTTTTTAAAGTTTATTTTCAGAGTTAAAGAGTTTAAAAATATTTGGGGGTTTAGTGACTTCCTTCCCTTTGTCCAGTTGTGGACATTTCCCTGCTACATCTTCTGTGTTTCTCATTATAATGTTTTCTTTCAAATATTAACAAATTGGCTTCAGGAAGGTACTAATTTACCATCCCATCACCAATGTAGGAGAGTGCTTATTTTACAATGTTAACTATATACCATATTGTCTTCTTTTCTTTTGTCAATATGATGGATGAAAAGCAAGATATTTCATTGTTTATTTTACCTTCTAAAACTATTAACTGAAATTGAAAATATTTGTACATTAATGTCCAACAAAATGGTGGTATGACCTTTGGGCCCCTGCCACAATATAAATTCACATAAAAATCACTCTTAAGCCACACCTGGATTAATGTCTTTTGGTTCCTAGTGGAAGGCAGGATCAACCTGCAATCCAGAACTCAGTTCAAATATTTAAATAGATGATGCTACCTAAGTACCAAGAGGTATAAAGACACTTATTACTCACATTATAAGGTTTTCTTGGGAAAGGAAGGCAAGTACAAAAATGACTGAATAGAGCTAAAGTACACTAAAGTACCAAAATGACTGAGTAGAGCAAAGAAGAGGGACACCTAGGTGGCTTAAGGTTAAGCATCTGCCTTTGGCTCAGATCATGATGCAGGTGTCTTGGGACCAAGCCCCGACATAAGCCCCTGCTTGTGTTCTCTCTCTCTATTTCAAATAAATAAATAAATAAAATCATAAAAAAAATAGAGCAAAGAGAGGAACAAATGGCTTGGAATTTTATACTGTTTAGAAGACAGTTTCATGTTTAGAGTCCCCACTTATTGTCCTGGATTTTGTATGGTTTGAACTTTCCACCAGAACCAAGGCAAGGACCCTGTGGACTTGTAAATGGGCTTGCTAAGGTGTGAGACAAGAAATGTACAAGGATGTCTTGAGCTTGAAATATGTCAGTAAACATCAAAGACCAGACTCTGTCTTACAGCTAAAAATAAAGTGAAATAACAAGTCTAGACATTGAGAAGGAACTCGGAACTACAGAAGAAAAAGCATATTGACATCCTAAGAAGAGCCCAGAGTACTGTAAACCATGGAATCTGATTGATTGAGACCATCAAATGACTTTATGTCTTCACCTAAGGGAAATGGAAGTGACATTCCTCAAATTTTGAAGTGCTGCTCCTCAACTTAAAAAGAAATTAGTAAATCAACCAACATCCTCAACCCACTTTTATCTGGAGTAATGGCAATGGTGTTTGTCATCTACCTGTGACTTTGAGCTTTAAAAACTTACTCCTTTGATAGAAATTGAAGCCTTAAATCTGTAACATATGAATTTTATGATTAGAGTTTAAAATTCACAGCACACACTTAGTTCTGGACTACACAACCAAAGAATTACTACAGAAACTTACTAAGGACTTGTGAAGTTTCTTGAACTCTGTAGGAAGCAAGCAAAGTTTAACTCTATAGGAAGCAAGTTGTAGAAACACACCTACAACTGAAAGACAAACTATAGAATCAATAAAGTGATGATGAGCATATCTTGAATGATTTAAACAAGATCAAGAAATGAACCCATAAAAAGGCAGGAAAAACCCCCAAAGAATTAATATCCATAAGACAACTTAAAATTAAAACAATACTAGCACATTTTTCCTTTTTTTTCTCCCAAGTTTTTATTTATATTCCAGCTAGTTAATATACAGTGCATATTAATTTCAGGTGTAGAATCCAATTTTTTCAAAAATTTATTCATTTGACAGACAAGTAGGCAGAGAGGCAGGCAGAGAGAGAGGGGAAAGCAAGCTCCCCACTGAGCAGAGAGCCCGATGTGGGGCTCGATCCCAGGGGGATCACGACCTGAGCCAAAGGCAGAGGCTTTAACCCACTGAGCCACCCAGATGCCCCAGGTATAGAATCTAGAGGTTCATCACTTACAAACAACATCAGTGCTCATCACAGCAAGTACCCTCTTTAATACTCATCACCCATTTAACCCATCCCCTGCCCACTGCCCCTCCAGTAACCATCGCTTTGTTTTCTATACTTAAGAATCTGTTTCCTAATTTGGCTCTCTTTCTTTGTTTCCCTTATGTTCATTTGTTTTGTTTCTTAAATTCCACATATGAGCAAAGTCATATGGTATTTGTCTTTCTCTGATTGACTTATTTTACTTAACATAATACTCTCTAGCTCCATACATGTCATTGCTTGGCAATACTTTGTTTTTTATAGCTGAATAATTTTCTATTATTCATATATAACACACACACATATATATATAAACATATATATATAAACTTCATATATAACATATATATATAACTTATCTATATATCAGTCAATGGACATCTGAGTTATTTCCATAATTTGGTTGTTGTTATAAAGTATCATTTTTTTAAAGATGAAAAATTTAAAAATAAAAGATAGGACCTCAAAGAAATTGTACAATGTCATGAAAAAGGCAATAATGAAAAAAAAAAGAAATTATAAAACAAATAAAATATGGTTGTCAAAATTAAAAAAATATAATGAATGATCATGTTAAATGGGACAAGATCATACCCTCCATGATAAACATACTTAAAAATACATCAATCTCCAAAAAATGCATTGATGGTTCTGTAACAAAGGAACATAGAAGCCAAATGAAAGAATTCCCAAAGGCCAAAACTGGGACAGTTTGACCACCAAAATGAAGTAGGTATAGCATCTCAAGGCATAACATGAATATCCATGAGTTGATACTGATGTACATACATAATTTAATAAATAAATTCATGGGAGAGAATAGAAAAATGTCTGATGCAGAAGGATTCCAAATCATTTATTTAGATACTCTGCTCTTAAAGTGTGGATTATAAACACCCACTCTTTAAGCCTTGGTTGTGCATACTGATTTCTTTCTCTTAAGTACAGTGTGGAAAATTGATCAAAGCCTAACTTTATAGTGTAGAAGCCTGACAAACACTACTTCAGCCAGGTGATCTAGATCGATACCTACAGTGTAAATTATGTTGATAGTATGTACCCTTGATGTGATGAGTTGAAAATCTTACTTCATCTGTGGTCTTTCTCCCAAAAATCTATAACCCCAATCTAATCATGAAAAAAAGTGTCATATAAATAAAAATATAGGCACATCTTGCAAAATACTTGGCCAGTATTTTTCAAAGATTTTATTTATATTTGTCATTTATTTATTTGTCAGAGAGACAAGAGAGAAAACACAAGCAGAGGTGTAATAACAATAAATATAACAATATTTATATTGTTATAAAATAATAATGAACTATGGATTTGAGTCAATAATAAGGTATCAATATCAGTATTGGCTCATTAATTTTAAGAAATTGAGCATACCAGGGGCACGTGGGTGTCTCGGTCCATTAAGGGTCCAACTCTTGATTTCCACTCAGGTTATGATCTCAGGGTCCTGAGACTGAACCCTGAGTCACGCTCTGCACTAAGCATGGAGTCTGTTTGTCTCTCTCCCTGCCCCTGCTTGCACACACTCTCTCTCCCCAACACCAAAATAAATAAATAAAATCTTAAAAACAAAAGAAATGCAACACACCAATATGTAAATAATAAAGGAAACTGAGTAAGACAATGTATGTGAACTCTACTACCTTCTCAATTTTTCTATAAATCTAAAACTGTTCTTTAAAATCAACCAATCTAATAAAATAGAAAATTCAGAAACTTTGTTTTGTTTTGATAAAATGACTTTTTAAAAAGATCAAAGGTATTCAGTAGAGAAAGAATAGTATTTTCAACATATTCTGTTGGAAAAACTACCTATATGCAAAAAATTAACATTGGTGCATACTCCACACTGCATAAAAATTTATTCAAATTGCTCCTTAAGTTTAAAATGATAAGAATTCAAAATTTGTTTAGGACTTGCCATTCTTGACAATTATTTATGATAGGACTAAACTCTTTAATCTCTCCAGAAATGAGGGAATACTTTTGTTTTGGTCTCTAGAGACAATTTGGGGGACTTATACCTAGTTTTTCATACCATAATAATCCTCACTTTATGGGTCAAGAAACTATATGCAGATATGCTTGGGACTGAATATATCCGTTCCAACTGCATTCCAGAACTGGAGAAGTAGATGCAAGGAAGGTAAACACCAATGTGTCTACTCAGAAACAGATCTAAGCCAAAATGCCATTAATCTAATTTCTGAAAAATTCTAACTGGAGGACCTCAATGATAATTGACTCTTCAGGAATTAGTTCACATTCTGAACCAGTGTCCAGAAATCCCATAAAATTATTATTTCTCTTGTTTCCCATATAATTATGTTACCCAGTGGATAGTTACACTGTTATTATTTAGGAAAGACCAAGAGGCGAATTTAAAATACAAATTTCAGCAATTGTTTCTCAAATTACCTCATTCTCCCCCATTAAAGAGACTCTGAGTCTTAAATTGGGAATAAAGTTCTTATGATCTTTTGTTAAAAATCTTAGAGATTTTCTACTTATGCAGATCACTGACTTTTAGAGACTTCCATCTCTTCAGTCTTAAGGCCACCAAGATTAATTTGCATTAAACATCTCTACTTACCAAAACACTCTGACCATTCATCTCTGTTACTCGTTGTGGTAACCACATCTACCCTGTTTCTGTCAATTGCTCCCTATATATGCTCCCTATATATCCAAATCCTCCCCCTCAAAACATATCATTTATCTCCTCCTTTCTCCTTGAGAAAATCTCAAGGAGACATCTGAAGTTCAGTAACTTTAATCATATTGGATATTTGTTAATTATTATTTTCTTCTTTATAAAATGGATTCATATTCTATTTTATCTGAGCCTTGAGTGATCTATCTCATTGCTAGATTAGCTCTGGAGAATATTTTAGGTCCAATTTCAATTTGATGTTTTGATCATTTTATTTCAACTTTAATTTCTACTGAATTGCACTGTGATTTTCCTTTCTAAACCATCTCAAAGTATTTTATGGTTTGTTGCCATTTTAATTCCAATGTTTTCTCCTGAGTCTTTGATGCAATAGAGTTTACTTATTATTCCATTATATAACTACTACTACCAAAAATTGAATTTCTAAATCTAATTTTGCCTGCCCCAGTGATGTCTAACATAAAAAGCCATTATTTTATTCTCATTTTATGTGCTCAACACAACTCAACAAATTAACATTAATTTAGTTATTATAATATCTTTTATATATCATAAAGGTCAGTGCCTGTTATTAAGATCTCTGTTATTATTGGCTCATTTTAGAAAAAAAATAAAGCTTTTTTTTACCTTTCAGATTATTAATTCTGGTTCTAAAAAGTAATATTCCCCTTTATGAACATGTTGTTAAGTTAGAGTTGCTAAGAACTTGTAGCATGTATCTGTTTAATGACCACCTTTGCAAATATAAAAAAAATGACATTATCATAGATATTTCACAAAGATTATTATTAATACTAACTCTTCAGTTGTCCATATACTAGTGAATACTATACCCTTAAAAGATTGGATGGAAAAAGAGAAAATAAAATAGAAATAGTAAAACATGCTAAGTAAAAGTAACCTTACATTTGGCATTATCTTCTTATCCCTCTACTATCATACTATTTTATTGATTATACTTAGTATAATTTACATTTAAGTATTTATGTTTTCTTTTATGAAACTGAAGTTTCAAATACATTTCACATTCAAATTAATGGAAAAAAAGCAAAACATAGCTGTTAGATATATCATATGTTGTCCACTAAATATGCATTATACTTTTGTATGACTATTCTATTTTCTAAAATCTTTTTTAATCTTTCTAAAAATATATGTTTTTGTATCTCTTGTGATTTCAGGGAATTTACTTTCTTCTTTTGTTGCTTTTGTGGGTTGCTATGCAATTTAAATATATACTCCACTCTGATTTGCTTCTTCTATTTTAACTCTTTACTGTCATTTCCTTCACATTATTAAATTTATCATTTTTATGAGAAAAAATATACATGATTTTAGTCAGTTAAAGGTAATATTTCTTATCATTCATTATATTATTAATTAAAATTAATCTTTGTGTTATTTAGTCTATGCATATTTCTTTTGGTTTTAGAATTTTAAAAATTAAAATCTCATTACTATAGGAATGTTATGATTTTATTATAAAATTACAATAATGGAACAGCTTTCAGAGTACTAACACTGCACATGGAACTGTAACCAAATGCATTTGTTTATTAATCAATCAATAAATATATAAAATAAAAAAGGTTCCTTTAATCAATAAATAAATAAAAATAAAAATAAAAATAAATAAAAAAGGTTCCTTTAGCCAGCCTCCCATTTTCTGATACCCAAGCTTTAAACATATATATGATATTTTTAAATTAATGAAAAATTCTATAGGTTTAATTTTATGGACTGATAATCTAAAGATAGATCAAGATATCTTTTTCATGTTCAAAATACTGGTCTGGGAATTTAGGTCTGAAAACAGTTATTACATTTTGGTACATAGAGAATTCCCTGGTTCAGGTTGTGCAAAGGAAAAACAGTGGGCAAAGTCAAGGAACGGTGAAAGGAAAAAAGAGAAGAAGGAAATGAGAGGCCCGAAGGAAGAAATGGTTTCATAGCATACACTAATCTGTTAGAGATTTTTGACACAAATTTACCCATGCAAGTATGCTATCTAGATCAAACTTAGGTGCTAATAGTTCTAGTATTATTCAACCTTCCATACCAGTGTCATGAGCAGTAGAATCTCAAAGTTATTTGAAAAAAATCTGAATATTGTACCAGTAGATTATGAAGATAAAACAGTAGGCTTTGGCATTAATGTATTAGTGAAAGGAACAATGGCTCCCATGGACAGTAGACAGAAGAGACACATAAATACATAGCACATTTCAGCAATGACAATAAACCAATGGTCATCTGTTCATACAGCATAGAAAGAAGTGGATAATTTGTAAATAGTATTTACAAAAGTAAATATATATTTATTACATATTATATATATAATTAAGTATGTATGTTTTTACTGATTTGTAAATACAAAAATAATCTAGGAATAATGTGAGGGTACCAATCTCTTCCTAACCTAAGTAGATTTATTTATAAAAGCATCAATATGGGCGCCTGGGTGGCTCAGTGGGTTAAGCCGCTGCCTTCGGCTCAGGTCATGATCTCAGGGTCCTGGGATCGAGTCCCGCATCGGGCTCTCTGCTCAGCAGGGAGCCTGCTTCCCTCTCTCTCTCTCTCTGCCTGCCTCTCCATCTACTTGTGATCTCTCTGTCAAATAAATAAATAAAATCTTTAAAAAAAAAAAAAAAGCATCAATATTGGCCCCAAACAGACTGATTCTCACTGTCAGCAGCTGACTTCATTAATGTGAAACTTTTTAAGAAGTTGTGAAATACTTTCTTCTATTCTAAAAATAAAGTTTAAGGAGTTGTATTTTTCAACTATTTTTTTTGTGCAAGTGCTGTTAACTGTGCTGAGACTTCCCTCTTCTTAATGGGGGGTAAAAAACCAAAGACCAGTATGATAAGAATGAGTGTGTAAGAGAGAAAAATGAAATCCCAAAATTGTAGAATATAAACTCTATCCTTTACTCTCTGTAAGTTGTCTTATGCTCCAATTTGAATGAAGGGGGGGCTACCTCCAAATAATAATTATTAATTTAGCCACCCTTCTTCCTCATAATTTAAGGACCATTGGTTAGAAGACAATATAGATATTCCCTGAGCATTTAAAAATCAAAACTATTCATACTGAAAATGGAATTAAAATGGCCAACCTAGAGCATACTATCACCTAAATTTAAGCTATTCAACAGGCTGTGTCAAATTAGCTATTCTAATTTGTTATGGTTTCTCTTTCCCATTTTTCTCCCCTTACTCCTCACAGCTCACTTCTCATTCAGAATTCATGCCATGTTTATAAGACAGACAACATAATGAAAGTAAAGACAAAATTCAACCAAAATGTCTTGTTTAAAAAAAAAAAATTGAACCCTTTAGTACTCCCATCTTCTCAATGCTTAATAATTTCAAATCATTATAAAAAGTATAAGAAAGAGAAAACAAATCCTTCATAAAATACTGTTAACATTTGCTATATCTACTTCCAGCTTTGTTTTTTTTTTATTTTCTGATGGTGTTCATGCAACATATACTAAAGAAAACCCTTTGTGAGGGATGGTAGGCTTAAATAATCACCTTTGTCTGAAAATTACCCTCTCACAGGACTGGATAGAGACCACCATATTTCTACTACTTAGTCTGTCACACTCTCTGGCCATGATTTATGGTTGGATTGATTGTCTGCTGAAAATACACTTAGTGATTCATGCTTGGGTGATTTGAAATTATGAGTGAGGGATTCTAGTTTCTTCTGAATATTTTTTAAATTGTAGTTATTTAAATGTGGCCTGCTGTCTTTTACTATATACTCACAATAACCAAACTGTTCACGCTGCTGAAAAATGAGAAAGTCAGCTATGGATGGGGAAGGGGAATTTTACGTTAGACCCCAAGAGAAAGAAACAGAAAGAGTGGCTTTCTGAATTCAAGAACAGTTCCAAGTCCTCATTTCCATCTTTTGGGAGATTATAGTACTTTCTTACATGTAGTTTAGTAAGCTGCTCATTAGAAGTTTCATTTTCTTGCTTAGAGTGTCTCAAATTTGTTTTTTACTTGAACAGACAAATCTGAAATGAGATATATTTTACTTAGTAGCTTACTTTTATCAGCTTTAAAATTTAAGTGTTGTTTGTGCTAGGGAAAACTAATATTCTCTAATTGATCTGTAAACTCCATCTTTGAAGATAAAAGAAAAAAAACATCATTTCATAGCTGAAACCCAGTCCTTGCAAATATTTTCATATACTAATACACATAACTAAGAAAATGAGTATTAAACAATAATTTGCCAATAAAAGAGGCATAAACAGAAGTCTAACTATAGACTTTATTAGAATTTCTGCTTAAGGACTTATTTCAATGAAGACATTCAGATCTTGGCTAAGCTAAACAAAACAAAGGATAATGTCTTAGCCTATTCATAAAACAGGTTGATTTATGTGTTTGTTTTAAGAGGGTAATCATGGCATTATCAAGGGAAAATTTTTCCAGTTAGATAGCCAAGACAATAATCCAGGAAGAACAAGATTATTTGACCTCAAATTACATCTCAGCTTCCTGAGATGTCTGCATATACTTGAGGTGGAGCTACCAGGAAGAAGCATTTTCTAACTGAACTAGTACATCTTGTGATGGCTAGTCAGAAAAGGATTTCAAACACTTTCAATCTGGTAACTTCATTGTTTCTTGCCCAACAGTATTTATTCAATATGTTAAAACAATATAAACAGGGGGTGACAATATGCACAAGTTGAGCCATGGAAACCTATTATACACTTTCTATAAATAGGGCTGAATACTGCCTCCTTAAGATAACATAAAATGTGATGACTTCCTCAGAAGAAAGTTTGTACCAATTTTGCTTTCAATGAACACTTTATGAAAATGGCTATGTGCACTTTTTCATTCTATGAAATCTGGTTGTGTGCCTCAACCTATTAGGTTTCAGTACAATTTCATTATTTCATTTTATTACAATAATATGTTATAATACATTATTACTTTATCTTAGAAATTTCATTTATTACAAATGAGAATAGATGTGTTTCCATGTTTATTGCCTGAAACATACTGGAGGCCCAGTAGATATATCCTGAGTAGATGGGTTGGTTGATAGACTGGGAAAGAGTGGATGGAGGGATAATTATTTATTATTGTTTTACCTCTACTTTTCAAAATCACTTGCTTAGGTACTTTTATTTCTGTATTTAGATTTTTTAATTAATTAATTTAAAAAGTAACTTAGATATAGCATATGAATTTTCATACTGACTTTTAATAGCATTTATGTTTATACTTTATCAAATTTTAAAATATTTTCTCATTATATCTGATCTTTTTTTAATTATTATTACTTTATTTTTAATACTTAGAATGTCCTGCCTTCACTGAGACTGGTTATAACCTAATTTTTTTTATTTTTTTCATATTTAAATCATTAACTTAACCTCAATTCACATTAAGTGGATCCAGTTTCTTACAACTCTATTTGATCACTTTGAAAATAATAGTTAAAAAATTAGCTTCCCATGATTCAGATTTGAATAACTACTTTAGCTAAGTTAGTCTTTTGAAGATTCCTAGCCTATTAGGAAGAATTTCTTTACTTTTCCTATTTCTTAAATAAATTTATTTTATAAGGTAATGTGTAAAAGTTTCAGAATTCCAAAGGACAGAGATCAAAACAACAAACAGGGTTTTAAACTAATTAAAAGGAAAGTAATTTTAAAAAGTTAGACATCACTCTTGTTGATTTTTCAGGTCTATTCTGGTAGATTTTCTCTTTCTTTCAGAATCTCAAAAGTAAAGACTAATTTGTCTTAGGAGAAACAGATGGAGAAAAGCTCATCCATACACAAGCTCCCAGAACACTCTTTTTCCAGGGTGAAATGACATGGTCAATTGCCTCAGTAAGCAAGATGATTGACAACAAAAACATTCAATTCAAATTTCTTTTTGGGGTATGAGTTTCAGGACTCCTCAGTGCTCCAGTAAAAAAATTTATTTTTGTAAAATCTACGCATAACCTCTAAAATTGTAAAGCAAGACTGAATCATCTTCAGAATGGGCCTATAACAGCTGGAACATTAAGGAGTCTTTTATGCTGGGCCTGTGACAAACACAAACATCATAATTCCCATGACTCCAGAGTAGCTTCCATCCACATCAAATAAACACATTTTATTTTTATTTTTTTAAATCTCTAGTTAACTTATGAGCTATTGAAGTAAAAATATACTTGGTGATTTGAAGCTGAAATTTTCCTATATATGCTCCACATTTTACATGTGTCTTTGTTGAAATTTTCAATTTATATAACCATTGCTCTTTTTATAGAAGTATTCTGTTAATGACAATTAAGTGTCTTTATCTGGCAAAAGAAGGGTTGTCACCTTGTCAGCAACATATTTCACAGCTGCATAATCCAAATTAGTTTGCAGTTTACAGGTAGTTACTGATAACTGCAAGTACCAGTATATTCTCTTTTAAAAAGACTGTGGTTAAGTCTTTTTCTCTACTAATGACAACAAACAACCTCCTGGGGAGTTTTTCTTTTTTCTTTTTTTTTTTTCCTCTCAGTAACTTTGATCTTTGTCCTTTAATTTATTTCTTTCTGAGTCATTTATGCCCCTGATAGTGACATATTACTTTACTCTTGCACAATCAATAACAAGGTAGTTTAACACTGGCTCTTCATGTACAAATTAACATTCCGCAAATTTAGCCAGGATGTAGGAGATGGAAAGACTGCCTAAAATACAGAATGACCTTGAAATTTTACATTTGACGTTGCAACAGATTGATTCATTACTATAAAGAAGCAGCATTTAGATTTCTTCACTAGATAAAGAAACACATTCCCAGAGTTAATACCCAAAGTAACAAAGCAAATAATTATCAAGTATTACACCCAAGGTTTCCCATGTAGTATGATATTGCTTTAAAATTATGGTTCCGTAAGGCATATATGGTTCTGTAATACGTTTTTGCATTTTCATTTAGCTAATCTAATTCTTTTGGCTAAAATCTCTGTAGTACTAATTATTTTCCCTAGATATCTCTATTTTCTCCTCGCTGTTTTGATATGACTGTTTTATATTAAAAAAGAACCTGCGTTCATAAATTGCTTTAAGTTCACAAGGATGTAAAGTTCTTAAGTAAATTGCCTAGACGAAGGGTCTCAGCATGGGGGCAAATCCAACAAACTTTGAGTGATATGTCCATGGTAGCAAGCACCAGCAATTACAATTAGCAACTACTACTCTAAGGTGTACATCATGCTAACATACAGAATATGGCTCAATTATTCCTGAAAGGAAGGTCCACCAGGGAATCTGCATATGTGTTAGAGCACTTGACTTAAGATACCTATAAAAGCAGAGCATGTGTGTGTGTTTTTAAATTAACATGCAGACAGAATCTAAACAGCCTTCCCTATGTTTACTAGCAGTAGTAAAGCCACAAAATGCACTAAAGTAAAGAACAGGATTTCAAGCAACAATAAGTTGATGTGATGCTATAAACAGTTATTTATGACAAAAGCAATTCAGAAGAATCTTTCATCTCAAGGTGAAATCTGGATATCAACTTGCATGGCTATAGTTTAAAAATGGTATACGATATTCCAACCTGAATATGTCATTATATGGTAGTTTAAAGAATTGAAGAACATTTATTGCACTCGAGTTTTTTGTTTGATTTTTTTAAAGTTTTGTCAAAGGTGCCTCTTAAGTTGACATTTCCCATAAGTAGAAAATACCTTGCTTTTTTTTCCCCCTTAATTATCAACATGGAAGTTTTGAAGGCTGATCTAAAAAAGTTATTGTCACTTTTAAAGCATGTACATTAAACTAATTTCTATTATTAAGATTTTTACTTTTACATTAAGTTACAGTAAACTTAAAAATGATGCCAGTCATTCATTTCTTGAATTCATTTTTCTGTCACAGAATAGATTAAATGTAATATCTGAAACTGTGACATAATAGTAGGGGTTGTTGATTATTGAGATTATGAAATAGAATGGATTATGTTAGAGTTGATTCAGGCATAACTTTAAGGATTTTTGTATTAGAGGAACAAGTTGTAGGTAAGCTAATATTGGTGGTGTTATCTCCTGTAACTTTAGTACAACTTCATGAAAATCTCAATAAAGTTTAGAATCAATGTTCAAATAATCAGGACTACAGATAATTTTTACATAACTTTTCATTTGCTTTTAGAAATGTAATTAATGTTCAGTTTTATCTGCAGTAAATTTAATTCCACCACTTGACCTGTTACCATATTTGCAGAAATATGATATTCTTATCTTATCAGTGGGAGTTTAGTACCTTAATGTTATAATTTTATAACATTTTATGAGTGTTATTACCATTCATTATTAGTAGAGCTCAATCTTGCTTTAGATTTACTGAAAATTATTATTAAAAAGAAATGATTATATATTTATTTATATTGCCATTATATTTTCAGATATTTATCTATAACAAAAGTAAATTTCTGCCACAAGTAATAAGAACTATATGTATGATAACTGCAGGGTATATTATGTAACTTTCAATGAACCCTGTAAGTATGCACACATGTAAATGCATTGAATTATATATACATCAATATTTCAAATATATACATATACTACTCATATATGTATAAATAATGCAGTATTTTTAATGTCTTAGAATGTAAAAGTTCCTGGGAAAATCTTCTGGATTTCATAATGTTCTAAAGCCTGAATAGGAAAGCCAAAGTTGATACAGACTTTGACTCTCAAAACAACAAAAAACAATATAACTAAATAAATTTTCCATGATTTTATAATAATTTTAATAGCTACCTTTTATTTATAGATACTTCAAATTTTCAGGACTTTGAATCTTGTATATCTGACCTTCCCAAAAGCAAGTTCTGCTACTGACTTTCTTAGTCACTACTCATGTAGTCTTTGCTTTAGAAATTTAAAAATGAATATGTAATGGTTTGAAGAGTGAAATATGATTACTAGTTATTTAATAGGGAATTTAACTTCTTTAAGTTAAATTAAAAATACCAAAAGTTGAAAATTAGCTGTATGTTAAAATATGCAATAAAGTTAATTCATATGTATCACTGACTCCATGAAATTAGAATATTTAAGACATTATTTTAAACTCAACTAAACTCATTAACTGGAAACACTGCACAGAGCTGAATTGTTCAGACAACTTAGGTTATTAACTTTATTGGGTTTATTAAAATAGTCAATCAAAGGTTCAATTTAAACATATTTTCATATGAATAATACTCTTTTCAACAAAATCATCAACACTTTTTTTAAATATATCTTTATGTTTGGTGGAAACAAAAGGAGAAGAGAGATGTAAAGAAAAATAATATCCATCCTAATAGGCAAGATTATGTTAATGTTGGACTAACCAGTGGAAAATATTTACTGAGTGAAAGCTTGAAATTCTTTGAAAATCAAAGCATCTGGGTAGCGCAGTCCCTTAAGTGTCTGCCTTTGGCACAAGTCATGATCCCAGAGTCCCAGGATCTAGGCCCTAGTCAAGCTCTCTGCTCAGCAGGGAACCTGCCTCTCCCTCTCCCTCTGCCTGCCACTCCCCCTGCTAGTGCTCTTTTTCTCTCTGCCAAATAAATAAATAAAGTCTTTCAAAAAATAATAATATAAATAAATTCTTTGAAATAAAAGGATTACTAAATCTTGTAAAGTTATCTTAATAAAAGTATTTGCATACTAATATCAAATATGCTAATTACAAATAATTGTTACCTAATTATTAAAACACTGAGACTTCAGACTTTGCACAGGCTCTTAACTAGTAATTCACTAAAAATAATATTCTCTCAGATTTTCTTAATTTGTGCTCACGTGTCCATACTACAAAACAACACATTAGGAAAATAGAAAGCACATGATAAGAATGTAGACTGATGTTCAAAAATGTCATACATAATGACAGTGCAGATAAATGTCTACAAATTCATACACTATGAACAGAGTTTTTGAGGGCCACCTGGGAAGAAGAGATGGGGATATAAAAGAGCTCCAATCAATTAGAATATCTTTTGCGACAGACCTTGTGTTATGAATAGTTGTCCTCTACCCTCTGAGCAAAGTTACATAGAGATAATTATTTTTGGAAGGAATAGAGACCCTAACTAACACTATGTATAGCATTTGTGTATTATTTCTGTAAAAACGTGACTTTCTCTTATTTTTACTCAAATATAATTTCTTGAATGTGAGATAAGTGGTGGCATTCATTCTATCTCAAATAATTCTGTGGCCTTTTAATTATATCTCAGCCTCTATTGAGTAACTATAACTGATAACATTGTGACAGTTCCCTTTAACTGCATTGATTAAACTTCCTGGAAACCTTTTGGATTTTTTCAAAATCCAGTATGCCCATAGAATGGGTAATGCTTTAAAATTGTTGGTCATTGCAGAACTGATGTATATGCACAATTGAAAGGATGACCAGCTTTAAATATTAAAATTCTTACTTTCTCAAAGTAGTCTAGCGTAAGCAAAGAGCATTTCTAACTTCTGAGTTCTGAGGTTTGAGAGTCTATCTGATGAGCATATTTAAATCAAAGTATTCCAATGTGTGAAATTATAAACTAAAATGAATCTCAAATTAATGGAATTATGGATATTTGGGGGAGATAAAGGATGACAATTTTAGAAGCATGATAAGAGTTAGCTTATACCTTTGTGGATCAAATTGCAAAGTAAAAACTTCCCCAGGTGGTCCTACTGCTTCTCTGCTCCTTTTAATCTAATGCTGTATGTTTGTTTTTTGTTTTTCATTTTGTTGTTGTTGTTATTTGCTTCTCTGATTTTACCATCTTTTATCTGTGCTTCCCCTTTAATGGTAACTTTATGAATTTTATTTTATTAAAAAAAAATTTCATTAACATATAATGTATTATTAGCCCCAGGGGTACAGGTCTGTGAATCGCCAGGCTCACACACTTCACAGCACTCACCATAGCACATACCCTTCCCAATGTCCATAACCCCACCACCCTCTCCCTACCCCCTCCCCGCGGCAACCCTCAGTTTGTTTTATGAGATAAAGAGTCTCTATGGTTTGTCTCCCTCCCAATCCCATCTTGTTTCATTTATTCTTTTCCTACCCCCCAAACCCCCCATGTTACATCTCCACTTCCTCATATCAGGGAGATCATATGATAGTTGTCTTTCTCCAATTGACTTATTTTGCTAAGCATAATACCCTCTAGTTCCATCCACTTCATCACAAATGGCAAGATTTCATTTCTTTTGATGGCTGCATAGTATTCCGTTGTGTATATGTGTGTGTGTGTGTGTGTGTGTGTATATATATATATATATATATATACACATATGTATATATATATATATACACACCACATCTTCTTTATCCATTCATCTGTTGATGGACATCTAGGTTCTTTCCATAGTTTGGCTACTATGGACATTGCTGCTATAAACATTTAGGTGCACGTGCCCCTTTGTATCAGTACATTTGTATCTTTAGGGTAAATACCCAGCAGTGCAATTGCTGGGTCATAGGGTAGCTCTATTTTCAACTTTTTGAGGAACCTCCATGCTGTTTTCCAGAGTGGTTGCACCAGCTTGCATTCCCACCAACAGTGTAGGATTCCCCTTTCTCCGCATCTTCTCCAGCATCTGTCATTTCCTGACTTGTTAATTTTAGCCATTCTGACTGGTGTGAGGTGATATCTCATTGTGGTTTTCATTTGTATTTCCCTAATGCCAAGTGATGTGGAGCGCTTTTTCATGTGTCTGTTGGCTATCTGGATGTCTTCTTTGCAGAAATGTCTGTTCATGTCCTCTGCCCATTTCTAGATTGGATTATTTGTTCTTGGGTGTTGAGTTTGCCAAGCTCTTTATAGATTTTGGATACTAGCCCTTTATCTGATATATGTCATTTGCAAATATCTTCTCCCATTCTGTCAGTTGTCTTTTGGTTTTGTTAACTGTTTCCTTTGCTTTGCTTTCTCCTCCTCTGGAATTCCACCGTTCTCTTTGATAAATGAACTTGGTCTTGGCTGGATTTCTTGCTGATCTTCCGGGGAAGGGGCCTGTTGTAGTGATTCTCAAGTGTCTTTGCCCGAGGTGGAATTGCACTGCCCTTACCAGGGGCCAAGCTACGTAATCCGCTCAGGTTTGTTTGGGGGAGCTTTTATTCCCTGAACGCTCTCTGTAGAGTTCCGGAGGACGGGAATGAAAATGGTGGCCTCCTAGTCTCCGGCCTGGTGGAGCTGAGAGCTCGGGTCCCCTCTCCTCAGTGTGCCCTCAGAGAAAAGCACTTAATCACTCCTGTCTCCCTGGCCTCCGGCTCCAAGCTCACCCATCCTGTGACCAAGCATCTCCTGTCTCTGGCACACAGCCCCGCCTGGAGTCTCCAAACCCCACAGATCCCTGTGCTCTTCCAGGGAGGGTCTCCCCGGATCTTGTGGGGTCCCTGCTCACAGAGCGGTGGCCTGTGCCACAGATCACAATTTAAGGTAACCCTGAGTTGAGAGCTCACTCCTTGGCTCCCTCTCTGTAGCCGGCTTCCCTGCTCTAATACCTGTGAGCTCTGTGACACTCAGACACTCCTGATCTTTTGGGGGTGACCCCACAGGACCTGAGGCCACGCAGTCCCTGTGTGGGCTTCACACTGGCTTAGCCTCTGGAGCTATGTCCCTCAGTGAGCAGACTTTTAAAAGTTCTGATTTTGTGCTCTGCTGCTCCACCGCTTGATGGGAGCTGGCCCTTCCCCCAGTGGTCTATCTTCCCGACGCTTTGGATTCACTTCTCCCCTGGTCCTGCCTTTCAGAAAGTGGTCAATTTTCTGTTTCTAGAATTGCTGCTCTTCTTCTCTTTGATCTCCGGTTGGATTTGTAGGTGTTCGAAATGGTTTGATAAGCTGTCCAGGTGATCTCCTGCTACCTGATGTCGTCTCAGCCTGCTACTTCTCCGCCATCTTGACTCCTCCCCACAACTTTATGAATGTTAATGCCTCACTTCCCCTCTCACCGTTCCCAAGGTCATCATATCATTCACATTTTTTTTTAGTTTTCCTTGTGAAATACCACTATATTATAATGCAGTGTTATATTTTTATGAATTCACTTAAGTATATACTTTCTTTTACTTTTAATTTTTTTTATTTTTTTCAGCATAACAGTATTCATTATTTTTGCACCACACCCAGTGCTCCATGCAATCCGTGCCCTCTACAATACCCACCACCTGGTGCCCCCAACCTCCACCACCCCCTTCAAAATTCTCAGATCGTTTTTCAGAGTCCATAGTCTCTCATGGTTCACCTCCCCTTCCAATTTCCCTCAACTCCCTTCTCCTCTCCATCTCCCCTTGTCCTCCATGCTATTAGTTATGCTCCACAAATAAGTGAAACCATATGATAATTGACTCTCTCTGCTTGACTTATTTCACTCAGCATAATCTCTTCCAGTCCCGTCCATGTTGCTACAAAACTTGGGTATTCATCCTTTCTTTTGTTTTCTTTCTTTTTTTTTTTTTACAGCTTTATAAACATATATTTTTATCCCCAGGGGTATAGGTCTGCGAATCGCCAGGTTTACACACTTCACAGCACTCACCATAGCACATACCCTCCCCAATATCCATAACCCCACCCCCCTCTCCCAACCCCCTCCCCCCATCAACCCTCAGTTTGTTTTGTGAGATTAAGAGTCACTTATGGTTTGTCTCCCTCCAAATCCCATCTTGTTACATTTACTCTTCTCCTACCCTCTCAACCCCCCCATGTTGCATCTCCTCTCCCTCATATCAGGGAGATCATATGATAGTTGTCTTTCTCCGATTGACTTATTTCGCTAAGCATGATACCCTCTAGTTCCATCCACGTCGTCGCAAATGGCAAGATTTCATTTCTTTTGATGGCTGCATAGTATTCCATTGTGTATATATACCACATCTTCTTTATCCATTCGTCTGTAGATGGACATCTAGGTTCTTTCCATAGTTTGGCTATTGTAGACATTGCTGCTATAAACATTCAGGTGCACGTGCCCCTTCGGATCACTACGTTTGTATCTTTAGGGTAAATACCCAGCAGTGCAATTGCTGGGTCATAGGGTAGTTCTATTTTCAACATTTTGAGGAACCTCCATGCTGTTTTCCAGAGTGGTTGCACCAGCTTGCATTCCCACCAACAGTGTAGGAGGGTTCCCCTTTCTCCGCATCCTCGCCAGCATCTGTCATTTCCTGACTTGTTAATTTTAGCCATTCTGACTGGTGTGAGGTGATATCTCATTGTGGTTTTCATTTGTATTTCCCCGATGCCGAGTGATATGGAGCACTTTATCATGTGTCTGTTGGCTATCTGGATGTCTTCTTTGCAGAAATGTCTGTTCATGTCCTCTGCCCATTTCTAGACTGGATTATTTGTTCTTTGGGTGTTGAGTTTGTTAAGTTCTTTATAGATTTTGGACACTAGCCCTTTATCTGATATGTCATTTGCAAATATCTTCTCCCATTCTGTCAGTTGTCTTTTGGTTTTGTTCACTGTTTCCTTTGCTGTGCAAAAGCTTTTGATCTTGATAAAATCCCAAAAGTTCATTTTTGCCCTTGCTTCCCTTGCCTTTGGTGATGTTCCTAGGAAGATGTTGCTGCGGCTGAGGTCGAAGAGGTTGCTGCCTGTGTTCTCCTTGAGGATTTTGATGGATTCCTTTCTCACATTGAGATCCTTCATCCATTTTGAGTCTATTTTCGTGTGTGGTGTAAGGAAATGATCCAATTTCATTTTTCTGCATGTGGCTGTCCAATTTTCCCAACACCATTTATTGAAGAGGCTGTCTTTTTTCCATTGGACATTCTTTCCTGCTTTGTCGAAGATGAGTTGATCATAGAGTTGAGGGTCCATTTCTGGGCTCTCTATTCTGTTCCATTGATCTATGTGTCTGTTTTTGTGCCAGTACCATGCTGTCTTGATGATGACAGCTTTGTAATAGAGCTTGAAGTCCGGAATTGTGATGCCACCAACTTTGGCTTTCTTTTTCAATATTCCTTTGGCTATTCGAGGTCTTTTCTGGTTCCATATAAATTTTAGGATTCTTTGTTCCATTTCTTTGAAAACAATGGATGGTACTTTGATAGGAATTGCATTAAATGTGTAGATTGCTTTAGGTAGCATAGACATTTTCACAATATTTATTCTTCCAATCCAGGAGCATGGAACATTTTTCCATTTCTTTGTGTCTTCCTCAATTTCTTTCATGAGTACTTTATAGTTTTCTGAGTATAGATTCTTAGCCTCTTTGGTTAGGTTTATTCCTAGGTATCTTATAGTTTTGGGTGCAATTGTAAATGGGATGGACTCCTTAATTTCTCTTTCTTCTGTCTTGTTGTTGGTGAAGAGAAATGCAACTGATTTCTGTGCATTGATTTTATATCCTGACACTTTACTGAATTCCTGTACAAGTTCTAGCAGTTTTGGAGTGGAGTCTTTTGGGTTTTCCACATATAGTATCATATCATCTGCAAAGAGTGATAGTTTGACTTCTTCTTTGCCGATTTGGATGCCTTTAATTTCCTTTTGTTGTCTGATTGCTGAGGCTAGGACTTCTAGTACTATGTTGAATAGCAGTGGTGATAACGGACATCCCTGCCGTGTTCCTGACCTTAGCGGAAAAGCTTTCAGTTTTTCTCCATTGAGAATGATATTTGCGGTGGGTTTTTCATAGATGGCTTTGATAATATTGAGGTATGTGCCGTCTATCCCTACACTTTGAAGAGTTTTGATCAGGAAGGGATGCTGTACTTTGTCAAATGCTTTTTCAGCATCTATGGAGAGTATCATATGGTTCTTGTTCTTTCTTTTATTAATGTGTTGTATCACATTGATTGATTTGCAGATGTTGAACCAACCTTGCAGCCCTGGAATAAATCCCACTTGGTCGTGGTGAATAATCCTTTTAATGTACTGTTGAATCCTATTGGCTAATATTTTGGCGAGAATTTTTGCATCTGTGTTCATCAAGGATATTGGTCTGTAGTTCTCTTTTTTGATTGATTCCTTGTCTGGTTTTGGGATCAAGGTGATGCTGGCCTCATAAAATGAGTTTGGAAGTTTTGCTTCCATTTCTATTTTTTGGAACAGTTTCAGGAGAATAGGAATTAGTTCTTCTTTAAATGTTTGGTAGAATTGTCCCAGGAAACCGTCTGGCCCCGGGCTTTTGTTTGTTTGGAGATTCTTGATGACTGTTTCAATCTCCTTACTGGTTATGGGTCTGTTCAGGCTTTCTATTTCTTCGTGGTTCAGTTGTGGTAGTTTATATGTCTCTAGGAATGCATCTATTTCTTCCAGATTGTCAAATTTGTTGGTGTAGAGTTGCTCATAGTATGTTCTTATAATTGTCTGTATTTCTTCGGTGTTCGTTGTGATCTCTCCTCTTTCATTCATGATTTTATTTATTTGGGTCCTTTCTCTTTTCTTTTTGATAAATCTGGCCAGGGGGTTATCAATCTTATTAATTCTTTCAAAGAACCACCTCCTAGTTTCGTTGATTTGTTCTTTTGTTTTTTTGGTTTCTATTTCATTGATTTCTGCTCTGATCTTTATGATTTCTCTTCTCCTGCTGGGTTTAGGGTTTCTTTCTTGTTCTTTCTCCAGCTCCTTTAGGTGTAGGGTTAGGTTCTATACCTGAGACCTTTCTTGTTTCTTGAGAAAGGCTTGTACCGCTATATATTTTCCTCTCAGGACTGCCTTCGTTGTGTCCCACAGATTCTGAACCGTTGTGTTTTTATTATCATTTGTTTCCATAAATTTTTTCAATTCTTCTTTAATTTCCTGGTTGACCCATTCATTCTTTAGAAGGATGCTGTTTAGTCTCCATGTATTTGGGTTCTTTCCAAATTTCCTCATGTGATTGAGTTCTAGCTTCAGAGCATTGTGGTCTAAAAATTTGCAGGGAATGATCCCAATCTTTTGATACTGGTAGAGACTTGATTTAGGTCCGAGGATGTGATCTATTCTGGAGAATGTTCCATGCGCACTAGAGAAGAATGTGTATTCTGTTGCTTTGGGATGAAATGTTCTGAATATATCTGTGATGTCCATCTGGTCCAGTGTGTCATTTACGGCTTTATTTCCTTGTTGATCTTTTGCTTGGATGATCTGTCCATTTCAGTGAGGGGAGTGTTAAAATCCCCTACTATTATTGTATTCTTGTCGATGTGTTTCTTTGATTTTGTTATTAATTGGTTTATATAATTGGCTGCTCCCACGTTAGGGGCATAGATATTTAAAATTGTTAGATCTTCTTGTTGGAAAGTTCCTTTGAGTATGATATAGTGTCCTTCCTCATCTCTTATTATAGTCTTTGGCTTAAAATCTAATTGATCTGATATAAGGATTGCCACTCCTGCTTTCTTCTGATGTCCATTAGCATGGTAAATTCTTTTCCACCCCCTCACTTTAAACCTGGAGGTGTCTTCGGGTTTAAGATGAGTTTCTTGTAGGCAACATATAGATGGGTTTTGTTTTTTTATCCATTCTGATAGCCTGTGTCTTTTGATTGGGGCATTTAGCCCATTAACATTCAGGGTAAGCATTGAGAGATATGAATTTAGTGCCATTGTACTGCCTGTAAGGTGACTGTTACTGTATATTGTCTCTGTTTCTTTCTGATCTACTACCTTTAGGGTCTCTCTTTGCCTAGAGGACCCCTTTCAACATTTCCCACAGAGCTGGCTTGGTATTTGCAAATTCTTCCAGTTTTTGCCCATCCTGGAAGCCTTTAATCTCTCCCCCTATCCTCAATGATAGCCTAGCTGGATATAGCACTCTTGGCCGCATGTTCCCCCCATTTAGTACTCTGAATACATCCTGCCAGCTCTTTCTGGCCTGCCAGGTCTCTGTGGATAAGTCTGCTGCCAATCTAATATCTTTACCTTTGTACGTTACAGACTTCTTTTCCCGGGCTGCCCTCAGGATCTTTTCTTTGTCACTAAGACCTGCAAATTCCACCATTAGGTGACGGGGTGTGGACCTATTCTTATTGATTCTGAGGAGGGTTCTCTGAACCTCCTGAATTTTGATGCCTGTTCCCTTCATCATATTGGGGAAACTCTCTCCAATAATTCTCTCCAACATACCCTCTGCTCCCCTCTCTGTCTCCTCCTCTTCTGGAATCCCAACCATCCTAATGTTGTTTCGTCTTATGGTGTCACTCATCTCTCGAATTCTCCCCCCGTGGTCCAGTAGCTGTTCGTCCCTCCCCTGCTCAGCCTCTTCATTCTCTGTCATTTGGTCCTCCACATCGCTAATTCTTTCTTCTGCCCCATCCATCCTAGCAGTGAGAGCCTCCATTCTTTTTTTTTTTTTTTAAAGATTTTATTTTTATTTATTTGACACAGAGAGATCACAAGTAGACAGAGAGGCAGGCAGAGAGAGAGAGAGGGAAGCAGGCTCCCTGCTGAGCAGAGAGCCCGATGCGGGCCTCGATCCCAGGACCCTGAGATCATGACCTGAGCCGAAGGCAGCGGCTTAACCCACTGAGCCACCCAGGCGCCCAAGAGAGCCTCCATTCTTGATTGCACCTCATTAATAGCTTTTTTGACTTCAACTTGGTTAGATTTTAGTTCTTTTATTTCTCCAGAAAGGGCCCCTGTATCTCCCGAGAGGGTTGCTCCAATATCCTCCATGCCTTTTTCAAGCCCGGCCAGAACCTTGAGAATCATCATTCCGAACTCTATATCTGACACATTACCAATGTCTGCACTGATTAGGTCCCCAGCCTTTGGCACTGCCTCTTGTTCCCTTCCTTGTTGTGAATTTTTCCGCCTTGTCATTTTGTCCAGACAAGAGTTTATGAAGGAGCAAGTAAAATACTAAAAGGGTGGCAACAACCCCAGGAAAATATGCTTTAGCCAAATCAGAAGAGATCCCGAATTGTGAGGGGGGAGAAAGGGGATAAAAAGGGGTTCAGAAAGAAAAAAAGAAAAGAAAAAAAAAAAGAAACTATTTAAAAAAAGAAAGCCGATAAAGAAAAAATATAAAAAGAGGAAAAAATATATATATATATTAGATAAACTATTTAAAAAACGTTAAAAAAGAAAACGATAAAAGTTAAAAAAATTTAGCAGAAGAAGAGAAAAAGAAAAAAAAATTGAAAAAGAAAAAAAATTAAATTAACTGCAAGGCTAAAAAATCATGGGGAGAAAGCCATGAGTTCCGTGCTTTGCTTTCTTCTCCTCTGGAATTCTGCTGCTCTCCTTGGTATTGAAACTGCACTCCTTGGTAGGTGAACTTGGTCCTGGCTGGGTTTCCCGTTGATCTTCTGGGGGAGGGGCTTGTTGTAGTGATTCTCAAGCGTCTTTGCCCCAGGCGGAGCTGCACCGCCCTTACCCGGGGCCGTGGTGAGTAATCCCCTCGGGTTTGCTTTTGGGAGCTTTTGTTCCCTGAGCGCTTTCCGTAGAGTTCCGGAGGACAGGAATGAAGATGGCGGCCTCCCGGTCTCCGGCCTGGAGAAGCCGAGAGCCCGGGGCCCCACTCCTCAGTGCGCCCTCAGAGAACAGCACCCAATGACTCCCGTCACCCTGGCCTCCTGCCGCGCTCCGAGCTGACCGAGCCTGCGACCGGTTCAAGGCAACCCCGAGCTGAGAGTCACTCCTCAGCTCTGTCTCTGTAGCCGGCTTCCCCGTTCTAATACCGGTAAGCTCTGCGACACTCAGACACCCCTGATCCTTCTGTGACCCTGCGGGACCTGAGGCCACGCTGACCCCGCCTGGGCTTCACCCCAGTTAAGCCTCTGGAGCGATGTCCCTCAGCGGAACATACCTTTAAAAGTCCTGATTTTGCTCCGTTGCTCCGCCGCTCGCCGGGAGCCGGCCCCTCCCCCCGCGTTCTATCTTCCTGTTGCTTTGGATTCACTTTTACGCCAGTCCTACCTTTCAGATAGTGGTTGATTTTCTGTTTCTAGAATTGCTGTTCTTCTTCTCTTCAATCTCCCGTTGGATTTGTAGGTGTTTGCAATCTTTAGATAAGCTATTTAGCTGATCTCCCGCTACCCGAAGTAGTCTCAGCCTGCTACTTCTCCGCCATCTTGACTCCTCCTCCTCTTTCTTTTACTTTTAAATGATGTTTTCATATTCAAGATTCATAAATACTCTTGCCTAAAAGCAAGAAGTAAGACACTAGCTTATTTCCTAATCGTTGCAGGTCAAATTAGCTGAATTTTTACCGAATCACATCTAAAACAGGATCATTGGAAAAAAAGGAAGAAAAAAAAAAAATATATATATATATCTCCTGTATGACACCTGCTGTTGCATTAATAGATTTTAGGTTGAGGAAAATGAAAAAATCATTATTTCATTACTTAGATAGGATTCTTTATGTCATAAGCAACTGAATAAATGTAGTCAACCTGTAAGATTTTCCTTATCATAACATTGTGGGATGTGGTGTTTACCAATTGAAATTATTTCCAGTTGCCAAATTTGATAAATTTTGATTCTTTAAATATATTAATTTCTTGGGGTGCCTGGGTGGCTCAATCTGTTAAGCATTGGATACTTGGTTTCAGCTTAGGTCATGGTCTCATGGGTCATGCGATCCAGCTGCTTTGGGCTCCTCGTTCAGTGGGGAGTGTGCTTGATGATTGTCTCCCTCTGCCCCTCCCCAACTCTTGTTCCTGCTCTCTCTCAAATAAATAAATAAATCTTTAAATATATATATATTCATATATATTAAAGTCTCTAAACCATTTTAAAATTCTGAATCTTCATTTAAATATATACATTTAGAACTTTCTGTTTCTGCTAGAACATACAAAGAGCTTGAAAAGCATCTTGTCCATCCTTCCATCCAGAGAAAATCTGAACAAATTGAAAATCAACAACTCTGCTTAGATATGGCAGAGAATGGAGGTCACATGACAATGTCATATTCCTGTCTACAAGTAGAGGTACAGGCAAATACAGAAAAACACAGCTTACCAGGAGCAGAAGATGTGGGAACAGGAATGGAGAGAACATTTAAATGGTGGTAATTGATGAACTGTTGGGAGCTTTGTGTGGAGTAATTTGACTTAAAAACTTCAGGGGACACAGCTTTGGGTGTCACTGTATGGAGATTTGCCTCTAGGAGCTCTTCTGGTTTCCAAAGATAAAGATCTAAGAAACTCCTCCTTATGATTCCAGCAAGAGGAGGAGAAAATTGAGTCATGTGGAATATACCCATGGAAAAATACTCATTTTGGAATATTTCCAGAATTTTTGTTCTCTACTTACAGTCAAAGTGAACTTATTTGCTAGAGTTTAACACTAGAAGTAGGTAAATAACCAACTTTAGTCCCCTTCCTCAACAAGAAGTAGGGGGAAAGCTGAGACATACTTGTGAATTTCACAGGCCAGAGACATAGGCCTACTAAAGGCTGAGACCTACTTACAGGATTGTAGAAAGCTTCCCCTTTCCCCATACCTCATCTGCACATAA
This sequence comes from Lutra lutra, assembly GCF_902655055.1. Lineage (NCBI taxonomy): Eukaryota > Metazoa > Chordata > Mammalia > Carnivora > Mustelidae > Lutra > Lutra lutra. The sequence continues at coordinate 28,460,022 of NC_062281.1, forward strand.
ACAGGATTCCTTAGAATAATAGAGAATTACATCTAGAAGAATTACAAGGCACAGACTAAGAAGGGAGATTATAGTAGGTTTAAATTTCCAGATGCTATATGTTTGGAGTATATATTTCTCAAATAGGGAAAACTGTACCATTTAGATTTGTCTAAAAAGCAGAGTGAAATCAGAGGAATTTCAAAAGTTAGGAATCTTACAATGTATTCATCACAAATTTTAAAAACAGATTATTATTCTTTTTTCTTTTATTTTTTAAAAATTTTATTTATTTGAATTCAAGTATTATTAACATACCATATTGTATTAGTTTCAGTTGTACAATATAATGATTCAACAATTCCATAGATTACTCAGTGCTCATTCACAAGTGTACTCTTAATCCTCTTTTCTTATTTTACTTATTTCAATATTTTTTAAATTTTATTAAAAATGTATGCGTTTTAAATTGACAGCTCTCTTACTAGAGTTATCTACTAAATTTATATTGTGAGAATTGTTTTTATGTTTAATAGTTGTATGTGTCTCTAAGTAATATGGTTGAGTTTGCTCTTTTTAAACTGATATTGGATACAATCTTATTGCATATAGTATTTTGGGTGTGTTTCTTTTGCTTCTTAGTATACTTACAAGAGTCATCCCTGTTTTTGCATGCATTTACACTTCTTTAATCTTTATCTTTGTCTGGAGTTTCTATGAAATTAAAAATATTAAAAATATTATTTTTCAATGTTACTCTTAGTGGATATAATTTTTTTTTTCTGACTGAAGCTACTACAATTTGCTATGAACAGTCTTATATAAGAACCGTGTTGTAAAACATTTTCACAAGTAGTAAAAATCATATAGGTAAATGAAAACTGGCTCTGAGATCTTTTAATCTTTAAGTCTTGCTTATTGAATACATTTTAACATTTTAGAACTGTTTTTGTGTGAACTTAGGCAGACTTGCTCAAGGGAAAATATAGCTTCTGGGCAAAAAGCTTTGGAGGATAGTTCAGTGATAAACCTACAAAAGAAGAAGTCAGGGTAAACTGATTTAAACCTCTAAACCCTTTTTTATTTCAGCACTTCCTCTGGGGCAGCTGGATCTAAAATAGCAGTCATTGCTAATTGCCAGCCAGTTTGTGGAGCTCTTGGCAAATGTGTTAAAACTGATTTTTTTTTTTCTCAGTGTCAGTCTTCTCTAGATATGAGGTACCCAGGGACAGAGCATGGAGCACGAAGGCCAGGAAGTAGAGAATATTGTGGAGGGGAGGAGACATACAATGAATGTGAGAGAGTACATATTTGTGAGAAAATAAAATGTGCTCACAGTTTTGACTGTCAGAGGATGTGTAGAGGAGAACTAAGTAAGCGTGATGTGACAAGAGTTATTTGAACAAGCTCTGCAGTTGCTAAAGCAGACCATGCTGGTTATTTCATAGTTTCCTCACTGTTGCTGATTTTTACCACATCAGAAATGTTTAGATGTCTTGCCAGTGAAATATGGTTATGTCCATTGCAAACCTATTTTCTTAAAAACTGAAATAGGCGTCATGAGTCATGTTACTTTGTATTCCTCGTTTCTTGCTCCTTTTATTTAATTACCTGTTTTCATATTAACTGTCCATTTTCAATCCAGCAGATATTTCCCTCAAATGGCACAAAAGCGCTCACTGATTTAGCTTCCCCACCCCATTATTTTCCTAATTCTGAATCCTGTAATATCTATGTGATATATTTACTTCTTATCTGCATTGAAAAAATGTCCTTTTTTAAAACTTATATCATTTCCCGTTATCTTTCATATGGTTATAACTAAGTATGTAGTTGGTTAAGATATTTAAATTTTAGGATTTTGGTTTCTATTTTAAATTTAAGCCAATTCTAAGAGAAGCAGAATCATGGAAGCCACTAAATTTAAAATGTGCAATATTTATGACTATGAACTAATGCTTCTATAATAAACATTGTTTAAATATGTTTCTATAATATTAGTTAATAAGAATATTCCCCTTGATAGCTGTACATAGTTTTGCAGAGCTATTTTTTTGTCACTCACTTACAAAAATGGCATGCTTATGAAATGCATACAAAAACAAAATTTGGAAATGCCAACTGCATAATCAATTGTTAATGACAGAGTACTGCAGTGATGTCCTTTTGTCATGCCTAGAAATTAATTTATCAAACAAAATCATTATAAACCAGACTATCAGTTGCCATTAAAATTCTATATGATTAAAATAGTAACAGATTTATTAATTGAACACAATGTATCTTGATGAAAAGTGCTATATTATCCAATGTAAGATGGGAAAAAAAAAACCTGCTTGACTTTGAGCATCTAGAATGTCAATTTCTACTTGTAGGATTGCAATAAATTTAAACCAGTAGCAGTAAAACATGCCAAGGATTTATTTGCTAACAATTTAATACATTGAAAACAGAAGTATAAAGGGCATCTTGATGAGTGTAAAAATCATTTTCAATTTATGGATAGTCTTTATGTGTGTAAAATGAATATTACATTCTGCTTTCATCACTCTTTGATTAACTTACTTAATATACATTATTTCATGTAACATTAAAATATCATAAAACATGTCTAAAATATAAATAAAATGGCATGGAAAGAATTTTCAAAAAAAAAAGATAGTATTTTCTTTTTCTTTTTTTTTAAAGATTTTATTTATTTATTTGTCAGACAGAGATAATAAATAGGCAGAAAGAGAGAGGAAGGGAAGAAGTCTCCCTGCTGAGCAGAGAGCCCAATGCGGGGCTTGATCCCAGAACTCTGGGATCATGACCTGAGTAAAAGGCAGAGGCTTTAACCCACTGAAACACCCAGGCACCCCCAAAGAAAGTATTTTCAATGTTTCCACTTTCTGTTTACTAATTCTAAAATCCAGAGAAGTAGCTGAGTGTGAATAAAATGACAGTTACAGATTTCACTAATTCAATATGATGTCAAAACAGAACTCATTCATCATACAATATTTCTCAGTAAAATATTAGTTGTTAGACCAATTTCTAAAGTAATAGGTAAATGCTTGCTTGTTACTAGTAGAGCATATATGAAATAAAATTAAAGATACACATTTTAATTACCACAATTGCAAAATGTTTTATCTTTCTAAAATTCCTTAAAAGCTCTCACATTGCTATATCTCTAGTGTAGTCTTCTGCCATTTTTGCAATTTCCATTGATCAAATTTTCTTGTTTTACCTGCCCAGAAGTTCATGACCTACATGTCCCTATGGCATATATTAAATTTTTTTCTCAATTATTTTGATAGAAGTCACCTTTTGGAGATTTCCATTTTGAACAAATAGCATATCCTGGTCACCTGCTAACTAGTGTAGAGTAAAGAACCTCCTTAACCTACCTGATAAAAATGTACAGTTATCTCAGGGACTTCTGCTGGGCTTCAGATATTACCACTCTAAAACAAACAAAAGGTACATGAATATATTATACCATGAAAAGCAATCTTTCATAAAACAGGCTACCTTTTTTATGTTGATGAACTGAGTAGAGTTTATGTGAAATGTTTACCTTGTTCATAAAGGGGAAAACAAATACAATGTATAAGAAATGTAAATTGAAGCAATTACAACCTTAGCTTATGGAGCCAGAATGCCTGGACAGAGCCTGATTCCACCAGTTGCTTGTGAACTTTGTTCTGAACTTTATTTTGTCTTGTCTCTTCACTTATAGAATGGGAATAATTCTCTTCTCAGAGATTATTTTGAGAATACAATGTACTAGTATATGTAAATGATAAAAAACCTGTGCCTAGTATAAAGTACTGCCTACTTATTAACCCTCATCCTCATGAAAGGAGTATCTAAATTTTCTTATAAATCTTTCTTCATTATTGGACACCATATATGTTCCACTTCATTTGCTAACATTATTTTACTTGATTTAATCTGGGTCTTATATTTATCCCACATAATCTTGCTATATTATATGAATGTTAACAAGTCAGTTTAAATCCTAAAATGGAATAATTTGAATTTAAATAAATAAGAGATTTTCCCCTAACACTATAGTACCACTTATTTTAATTAAAAACCTGTGTTTAATAAAAGCTAAAAAAATCAATCATTCATTACTTCTTTTCAAAGTTGTAATAACAAAAATACACACAGCATTTTTAATTATAAATTAGTATTGATATAGAATAACATTTTCCCATACTTCCTCAGCTCTCAATAATTCATAAAATTTAAGGACAGTATGGTAAAAATACATTCTGAAAAGGTGAACAAAATTAACATTAGTATAGGATCATACTCTTTCTGTTAATATCACAATAAAATTTATTTTAGCAAATTACATATGCATGCATGTGCACTCGTGTGTTTTATGGTATACCTATTGAAGTAACTGCTTTGCTTGTTATGTTTTACAATCTAAATTAAATTATATTAAATACTTGATCATCTCATTTTATTTTATTTTTTTTTAAATTTTATTTATTTATTTGCCAGAGAGAGAGAATGAGAGAAAGTGAGAGAGAGAGAGAGAGAGAAGCAGGCTCCCTGCTGAGCAAGGAGCCTGATGTGGGATTCAATCCCAGGACCCTGGGATCATGACCTAAGCTGAAGGCAAACGCTTAACCATCTGAGCCACCCAGGTGCCCTTGATCATCATTTTAAAGAATCTTTCTGGAAAAGTTCTGAAACTTCCAGAAAGAATCTTTCTAGAAAAAAATCTTTGTTACTTTTTATCAAAATAAATTTCAAGGACATCATATAATCCTTAATATGCTTTGAAAAATTTTCAGTTTGGGATCTATTCACAAATGGGACTTCAAGCCAGAATGCATTTATAAAATTAATATGTTATCCATATAATACGTCACTATGATATTACAGGATGATTCTTGAATCTAGAGTCTATCTAGTCATACTAGACTTGGATTTCATTTTAATTCTTTCACTTCTAATCTGTTTTACTTGAATATTCTGAACCATATATTTTTTTTGACTTTAAAAAAGTAATAGCAGTAACTATCTGTAGGAAATTATCTGAGCAATAATTAATATAATCTACCAGAAAAATTTGCAGTGCAAGATTTTAAATATATAACAGTGTCAATTAATAGTAACCATTGCTAACCTAAATGTTTTGCTATGCCAAATGTAACAAAATTCTATACAAAATACAGATCAGATGCATGTTTTATACAATGCTATTAATTAGTTTGATATGTCTGTTCTTATAATTGTCTATATTCAATCAATACTAACTGCTATGCTCATTTTTGCCATCACAACCATGTTTTTCTGTGCTTTTTTATTTATACTTTCAAAAATATTTATACAATACTTTTTGCTCTTCACCAGGTAACAGTGACCTTGGTTTCTCTTAAAAAATCAAATTCATGAGACAAAATGCATTTCATCTAATATTGTGGCTACCTGTCTTTGGAAAGGACAGTAGACCAGCAGCATACATGCATTGTACTGACATGGTAGAGGTCTTGTGATTCCCAAGGGTTCTTAATCTCAACATAACAATCTCAATTATACCACATTATGTTTGCATGGTCACAGAAGTTAGCTGAGTGGTTAAAAAAAAAAAGTTACCAGATCAGGAAACCTTCCTACTACAAATAATTTTGTTATATAGTCCCATGAAGGAATAATATCAGAATTATATGACTATCACTTATTCTTTACTACAGCATAATTGTATTAAATAAAGGTCATATTTAATTACAGGTTACTCAAGAATTATGGGTCATTTGTCAATGACAGATTCAAGCAATCTTGAAAAACACTCAAGACACTTGGTTCAGCACATAGAAAACTTCAGCAGGACTCTCACTTTTCCCAGATTCAGTGTATGCTCCTATATATATATCTCTTTTTTGAAGCAGGGCAAAGGGTGAACTATTAACCATTTCTTTCATCTTATCAAGTACTCCTTGAGTGCCAGACTTTGTGGTAGACTTTCATGGATACAATGGTGAACAAGACAAATAGAAAAACTGTCTTCATTTAACTTGCAGTCTACTGTGGAAGTGCAACAAATAATGTTAGTAAGGGAAGTGGTAAGTGGCATGGAGGTGTATAGAACAAGCTATGCAAAGTGTCTTGAATGAGGAATAGAATTTATTTGGAAGAAGATGAGAAATATAAATGTTTCTAAAGTCATGTGTTTATTCTCATAATCAGTAATATTGGAGTTCTGCCCAATTCCATCCTCCCTGTTTTTCTCTTCAAATGATCAGTCAGGTTAAATAAGTTGTGGAAAAAAATACCAATGAGTTCTTATGGAAGATTTTAAAATGTGGGATAGAGAAAACAAAATTCTAAAATGTAACCAACATTTAGAAAAGGAGAAAATCTTTGAGAAAATCTCATTTTCGGAAATGAGAAATAAAGACAGAGCAAGAAGAAACTAATACTATGATGGCACTTGTGTAATTAACCACACATAGTTTATCAAGCCTTAAAGGAGAAGTTTTAATGTTGAGATGCATTTAGAAAAGATATCTTCATGGTTTGCAGAAGAGGAAAATGAAAGTAAACCAATCTGCATAAATATAGGAATATAAAACCTGGTCTCAAAGCTTTTAGCCACATGCCTCAGAAAGCGGAAAAGAATTTATAATCTGACTAGTTGAGAGAATGGAGAAAAATCACTCAAGAGAAATAAATAGCTCTATCATGGGCCATGTACAGAAAAGCAACAATAGTTTAACATAAAATCTCCTTTAAGACCCATTAGATCTAACTCTAATATTTAAATTTGAATGTATTTCACTTAACATAATGCCATCAAGGTCCATCCATATTGTCACAAATGTCAAAGTTTCATTCCTTCTCATGACTGAATATATTCTATTCATATATATGTGTGTGTGTATATATATATATATAACATATATGCATGTACATATGTATACATATACTACATCTTAATATATATATCCAGGTATACATCTCTATGTATACTGTATCTTAATATATTATATTCATTTATATGTATATATACATATATGTATATATGTATACATATATACTACATCTTCTTTATCCATTCATCTGTTGATGGAAATTTACGTTGTTTCTACAGTATGGCTATTATCAATAATGCTGCAATGAACATGGTGATACAGATGTCTCTTCAACATCCTGTTTTCATTTCATTTGGATATGTACCCAGAAGAGAAAATCCTGGATCATATGGTCCTTCTTTTTTTGACTTTTTGAGGAACGTCCATACTGTTTTCCGTAGTAGCTGTAGCAGAGGTAACAAGGATTTCTCTTATTTCACATCCTTGTCAATGCTTGTCATCTCTTGTCTTTTTGATGATAGCTGTCACTGTGGTTATGATTTACATTTCCCTGATGATTAGTGATGCTGAGCACTTTTTCATGTACCTGTTGGCCATTCAGATATCTTCTTCAGAAGAATATTATTCAGGTTCTTTGCCCATTTTTTAATTGAATCATTCATTTTGTTGTTGTTGTTGTTGTTTGTTATTGAGTTGTATAAGTCCCTTATTATTTCTATGTGGAATCTTAAAAAAAATCAAACTCATAAAAACAGAGAACAGGGGTGCCTAGGTGGCTTAGTTGGTTAAGTGTCTGTCTTTGGCTCAGGTAATGATCCCAGCATCCTGAGATCCAGCAGTGGCTGGCTCCCTGCTGAGCGGGAGTCTACTTCTCCCTCTCCCTTGCCCATCCCCTTCTATCCAGTTCTCACGTGTGTGCTCTCTCTAATAAACAAAATCTAAAAATCTACCAAAAAAAAAACACAAGAAACCAGAACATAGTCGTGGTTGACAGAGTGGGTGGGAAAAATGGGTGAAGTTAGTTAAAGGATACAAATTTCCATTTGTACAATGAATGAGTTTTGGGGAGGTAATGCACACAGTGTGGTGACTACAGTTAACAATACTATTATGTATTTGAAAGTTGCTGAGAGTAGATTTTAAAAGCTCTCACTGTACAAACACAAAATTATAACTAATTGTAGCTATGTGAGGTGATGGATGTGTTAACTAATCTTATTAAGTAATTATTTATAATATACTACAAACATAAAATCACTACATTGCACGTCTTAATGTTATATGTCAAATATATCTTAATAAAACCAGAGAAAATAAACATAAATAAATAAATAAATGTAAATCTACACATGGTTCATTTCTTTTGCCTCAAGGTGGGAATTAAGTTGTTTTATTAAAACATTATCTTTTCATGGGTTTTCCATATATCTCATTATTTTTGGAACATGATTTAAGATTATTTCTGTGCCCTTTTTCCTTTCACAATTTGGAGAGATTGTGCCATTAAATTTTAGCTTATAAAAAAATAAGCAAGCTGCTTATTAACTATATGGCACACATTTCTCAGTGTCTCAATTATTTAACACTTAATATAATGAAACACTTTAGAAATTCCATAATAGATTTGCCTCCTATATACTTAACTGCAATACTTAAATGTGTCACCCTGGTTGCTGGTATTCAATGATATCAAATTTTAAGACTGAAGAAAACTGTGTATTAAATATTATTATTTCAGTGGTCCATGCCTTAAGCAATTTAAAGTAATGATAACTTTTCTTTCAAAAGTATAATTTCTCTGAACTTACGATTCTCAGCTTGAATTAGTTTCGGTAAATGTTTTTTTTTTTTTTTTTTTTTCTTTCTCCTTTGAGGAACACAAAATACTTCTACTTTCCATACTAACATTACATCATATTTCCTCAAGCAGGTTATCTTTCCTTTTCTGGTACAGTTTAAAAATCAGAAATCTTCTATTTCCCTGAAAAGAATATAATAATGTCAGAAGGCTAAGGAATAGCCTGATATATTTTTTAGCTCCTTGTTTTTCTTATTATAATGAGTCAGGGTCCATTTTTTGCTGATTGACTACTGTCAGCTTTGAAGTCTCAACCCTTCCTCTTTCTTTCTGTTCCACATCTGAGCAAGCACATAAATAAGGCTGGTGTTCCCTCCTATGATGTTTAAGTGGAGAATTCAAACCATCACAGACTCTGCCCATACATGGGAACTCTCAGCCTAGCACTAACACCTAAAGACCATAAAATACCCAAGCCAGTCTCATTTTCTTGCTTTTTCATACTATTTTCAGACCAATTTGGGGGACATCCCCTTCTCTTCCTAGAATGTTTCATTGTGTAAATAATAAAACTCTTACTACCTTGCAGGTATATGTGTGGCCTCAACAGTATTGTTATCTGAACCAAGTTTGAGGCAGGAGCTTCAGGTGACTGTAGGGGGGTTTCAGTGCTAAAGTCCAAGCCTGCCTTCATTCTCTTTCCTCAATTAGTATCCAACTTGATAGAGAAGAATAGCCCTGATTGTTAGGGGAAGGAATTTTTAAGGGGAAGGAATGAGATCAAGCATGAATAAATGAGAGGAAAACAAAGAAAGTTTCATGGTATACTAGACTCTGACAGGTAGGCTGATGGGGGAGTTCTTGGGATCTTAGGTATTTATAAATAATATCTTTATAACAATTAAAAATGTATCTTGCTTAAGGATACAATCAGTTACTGGAGGATGCCAAATCAGCAGCAGGGTTTGCAGATGGTTGCTTAAATGTAGGTAGACAGCGCTCAGTCTAGAAAGCAACTACGGTGTGGCTTTGTCGTGATAACTGCACTTTAGCTGAAGGAGGAAAAACAAACCTTCTTGGTGGGCACACATAAGGGATGTGTCCTCATGGCACCATAGAAACTGTATAAGAATCATGATAAATTATGGATTTTTATAGGTTTTGGACCATACACCATGGATGGCAATACTGTCTTGAAAATGGATCTTAGATGATTAGAAGATAAAGGAAATCCTACTATGGGCCACTATATTATAGAAAACTTTGTGAACTTTGGGGGAACGAGTGAATAAAGTTAGGATATGCACATGCACTTCAAAAGAACATTCATCCAAATTCTGAAGAAACTGGAGTCAACAGAAAGATGTCCCCATTTGTTCTTTGACAGTGGCCACCTAGGTATATGGGATGAGTAGCCATCACTATGGAGGCATTCAAACGATGCAGCAGAAAGCAGGAGAAACCGAAAACCAAGAACCAAAACAAAACAAAACAAAAAAATAATACCCCATTATCTCTGTCAGAAGTTTAAATTGTAACTAACACTTTATTTTCTATCAACAAGAAACTTAGAGAATAAAGGCAGCCATAGGTGTCTACTGTAATATTTTGGACCCCCCCATAGCTTGTTTGTAGATCACATGGGTCTATTAGCCGTGTTTCCATGTGTTTATGGGTGAATCTTAACTGAGATAGATACTCATTCTGGTTTTGTATATGTATATCCAGCAACTGAAGTAAACATCTTTAACACAAACAGAAATCTAGAACAGAAAGCATTTTATGTTGAATCTCCTACTTGTATAGCATATGATCAAGAAATCCATTTATGATGCAGGCTTAGTGTACCAATGGGCTAAGAAGCATCATTTACCATGGATTTGTATACCTTACCACTGCAAAGTGGTGATTTTTGGTAGTGCACTGATTTTTATTAGAATGGGCAAACTCCACATACTAAATTGAGGGAGGGGAGTGCTGATAAAAAATTGAAGAGATATGGGACACCTGGGTGGCTCAGTGGGTTAAGCCTCTGCCTTCCGCTCAGGTCATGATCTCAGGGTCTTGGGATCAAGCCCCACATAGGGCTCTCAGGTCAGCAGGGTGCCTGCTTCCCCCTGCCTCTCTGCCTTCTGCCCTGTCTACTTGTGATCTCTCTCTCTGTGTGTGTCAAATAAATAAATAAAATCTTTTAAAAAAAATTGAAGAGATACCTTGGTTTGAATGTTTGAGTGAATGTGTGGTAAAACAATACATGTGGTAGTAAAAGGTGACCAGCTTTGGATGAATTGGTGAAATATTGCGGGGAAAGTAGAACACAAATGTGGGGAATGACACAGAAACTTTCATAAACGTATTCCCTACATCTAATTTTTCTTGTATTGTACCTGATCCTGTGGTGACGGGACTTGGATTGCATTTTGATTTAGAGAGAAGAGATCAACTGTTCCCCTGACACCATGACTATATCTCTAAATAATATCTTAAATTCCTGAGAGAATGATAGGATGGGCAGTTTCTTTTTCTTAGCTCAGCTGTATATACTGAGTTAGAAGTGTTTGCTTCTGCCCCTCTATCCTGACCAGTGAATGGTTATAATATAAGCTTATATTTATCCAATTATGACTGGCAGTGGATGAAGTGGTAGTACTGGGAAGTCTCATACTGCTGTTGGGTCAATGGGTAAGTCTTCTGGCTGAACCTGATGGTCTTGCCCTTAGGTGGAAGGTCTGGATTAAAATTATTGACAGGGGTGTCTGGGTGGCTCCGTTGGTTAAGTGTCTGCCTTCAGCTCAGGTCATGATCCTGAGATCCTGGGATTTACCCCCACATAGGGCTCTCTACTCAGAGGAGAGCCTACTTCTCCCTCTTCCTCTGCTGCTTCCCCTGCTTGTGCTCTCTCACTCTCTCTGTTAAATAAATGAATATTTGGAAGAAAAAAGAAAAAGAAAATTATTGACACATGGAAAGGAGAAGTAATTGCTGGTGGGAAGGGAGTTAGTAAATTAATAATGCAAAAATGAAAATCTAACATGCATTAGTAACTCATGAGAGATTGAGAGAAAAGAATAATATTAATCTTAGGTATACTGCAGATACCCTTTTATAAAGTAAAATGTGACAACCGTGGTCTCCTGAATGCAAACAAAGGACTTTGTTCAACAGAATGATTGGTGGTTAAACCAACATTGGTCAACACTCTAAAATAACCATAGGTGAAATTAACATAGGTCTAGGATTCTTAGAACAAGCTGAAATTGCCTTTTAATAAGAAGAACCATACTTATTAGCCTGTACTGACCACATACAAGATATGTTATTTTGGGAGGAAGGAAAAAAAATGATGAGTACCTTGGACATATTATATATAATGTAGCATTAAAAATGCGTAAGACAAACTCAACAGATATTTAGACAGAAAACTAGGAAACAAATAGGGGAAAGATAACACACATTGATCTAAGAGGGTCTGTTAAGCATGCTTCTAAGAAGCAAGCAAAGGTGTCTTAAGGACAATGACCTGGGAATTTGGCAGAGGAAGCATAATAAAATTGTGGGTGAATAATGATCCCATAGCTTGAGGGAATTCATAAATGTATAATGTAATTTTCACAGGTGCTTTCTAAATGCCAAGGTCCAATATATAAACAAACAGACAGACAAACAAAAACAAATGCATCCAGTAGTGCTATTACAAGGAATTGGTGATCTTTTAAAATTATACCAATAGAAGGAAGGCAAAAATTACTTAAAGATGTGGGTCATTGGGAACACTTATTAGTACAGTTTTGTAGTGTGAAACATTGTTTGCTTGGGAGAATAATGGCTCTCTAATCCTTAAACCTGTGAATATGTTACTTTACATGAAAAAAAAAGATATTTGGCATATATGAATAGGAGTACACACTTTGAGATAGTGACATTATCCTGGATTATCTGGGTAGAACCAATCTAAGTACATAAGTCTATAAAAGAAAACTATTTCTGGCTGGATCAGAGAGATATACTGAAGAAAGAGGAGAAATGTGAAGCAAGAGAGGGATACAGCCTACCACTGCTGAATCTCAAGCTGAAAGGAAAGGACAAGGAGCCAAGGAATATGTGCGGTCTCAAGAAATGGGAATGCCCATAAGCTAATAGCCAGCCCAAAAAACAAAAACAAAAACACGAAAACACACACACACAAAATACAGGATCTCAACCCTGCAATAAGGAGCTGAATTCTACCAATAAATCAAATGAACAAGGGAAAGGACTGTTATATAGAGCTCCCAGAAAAGAATACAGCCCTCCCAACAACTCAGTGGTAGCTTGTGGAGATTTGTATCAGACTTCTGAACCACAAAATTTTTAGGTAGTAAGTTTATATTGTTTTAATCTACTGAGCATGTGGTAATTTTTACTCAGAAGTGGAAAACAAATACAAGATCTGGCTACATCCACAAGAGATTTACAATTCAGAATTAACTGAGACTTTGCCATTGACATAAATCAGGAGATAGTGTTTATAATATGAACAGGACCACTTTTGCTGAGAAGGTCAAGAAAATATACTTGTAATTTTAATTGGCAAGTTTGTAATGACCATAGTCTAACTCACAATATATCTCTATTGGGTATAATGCTTATACAATTGCTATGATTATTTTGATTGATTTTAACAAAAACTTCAATAATAACAGTTATCAGTGATCAGATGTCTTCGGAAACTGCATTTAAAACCTCACAAGATATTCTTCTGATGGAAGATAATTAGAGTAACTAGTTTTTGTTAATAATCAGTTACTTCTTACATCAATTCAATTTATTGATTCATTTTACAAAGTTCAACTTTGGTGGTGGAAGAAAACAAGAGTTGTCAGGCTTTTCAGGATTAGGAATAAATTTGTGCTGGGTTATATGGTAAACTCAAATATTTCTAAAAACCACACCTGAACAATATTAAACTATGTAATCAGTATGTTTTTAATTATAAATAATGCAAGAGATCTAGGAAAGAGCATGGTATTGAGTGATTTAGAAATTGAACAAAACTCAGGAAGGTCACCTTTTTAAAGACAAGGTTAGTTTAGGATTGTTTGTTCCAGCTCTTTGAAAAATGCTGGTGGAATTTTGATCGGGATGGCATTGAAAGTATAGGTTGCTGTAGGTAACATAGACATTTTAACAATGTTTATTCTTCTGATCCATGAGCATGGAATGCTCTTCCATCTTTTTGTGTCTTCTTCAGTTTCTTTCATGAGTATTCTGTAGTTCATGAGTATTCTGTAGTTCCTCAAGTACAGATCCTTTACCTCTTTGGTTAGGTTGATTCCCAGGAATCAGGTTCTTGGTGCTATAGTAAATGGAATCAGTTCTCTCATTTCCCTTTCTATATTTTCATTGTTAGGTGTATAAGAAAGCAACTGATTTCTGTACATTGATTTTGTATCCTGCCATATTACTGAATTGCTGTATGAGTTTTAGTAGTTTGAGGGTGGAGTCTTTTGGGTTTTCCATATAACATGTCATGTCCTCTGTGAAGAGAGAGAGTTTGACGACTTTGTCAATGTGAATACGTTTTATTTCTTTTTGTTGTCTGATTGCTGATGCTAGGACTTCTAGTACTATGTTGAACAACAGTGGCGAGAGTGGACATCCTTGTCGTGTTCCTGATCTCAAAGGGAAGGCTGTCAGCTTTTCCCCATTGAGAATGATATTTGCTGTGGGGTTTTCATGGATAGATTATATGAAGTTGAGGAATGTTCCCTCTATCCCTATACTGTGAAGCATTTTAATCAGGAATGGATGTTGTATCTTGTCAAATGCTTTTTCTGCATCAATTGAGAGGACCATGTCATTCTTCTCTCTTCTCTTATTGATTTGTTCTATCACATTGATTGATTTGTGAATGTTGAAGCACCATTGCATCCCAGGGATAAATCCCACCTGGTCATGGTGGATAATCTTTTTAATGTACTGTTGTGATCTATTAGCTAGGATCTTGTTGAGAATCTTGGCATACATATTCATCAGGGATATTGGTCTGAAATTCTCCAGGGAAAGACCCCCTGGATTGGGGGTCAGGGTAATGTTGGCTTCATAGAAAGAGTCTGGAAGTTCTCCGTTTCTATATTTTGAAACAGCTTCAGGAGAATAGGTATTAATTCTTCTTTGAATGTTTGGTAGAATTCTCCAGGGAATCTCTCAGGTTCTGGACTCTTGTTTTTTGGGAGCTTTTTGTTTTTGTTTTTTTAAATTTAATTTTATTTTTTCAGTGTTCCAAGATTCATTGTTTATGCAACATACCCAATGTTCCATACAATACATGCCCTCCTTAATACCCACCACCATGCTCTCCCATCCCCCCACCCCATCCCTTCCAAACCCCTCAGTTTGTTTCTCAGAGTCCACAGTCTCTCATGGTTCATTCTGGGAGGTTTTTGATCACTACTTCAATCTTGTTACTAGATATTGGTCTATTCAGATTGTCAATTTCTTACTGATTCAGTTTTGGAAGTTTATAGGTTTCTAGGAATGCATCCATTTCATCTAGGTTGCTTAATTTATTGGCATATAGCTGTTGATAATAATTTCTGATGATTGTTTCTATTTCCTTGGTGTTAGTCATGATCTCTCCCTTTTCATTCATAATTTTATTAATTTGGGTCCTCTCTCGTTTCTTTTGGATGAATTTGGCCAGTGGTTTATCTATCTTATTGATTCTTTCAAAAAACCAGCTTCTAGTTTTGTTGATGTGTTCTACTGTATCTCTAATTTCTATCTCATTGATCTCTGCTCTAATCTTATTTCCCTTCTTGTGCATGGGGTTGGCTTAATTTGTTGATTTTCCAGTTCTTTAAGGTGTAAAGAGAGTGGAGTATCCTGGATTTTTCAATTTTTTTGAGGGAGGCTTGGATGGTTATGTATTTCCCCCTTAGGACTGCCTTTGCTTTATCCCATAGGTTTTGGAACGATGTGTCTTCATTCTCATTGGTTTCCATGAATTGTTTAAGTTCTTCTTTGATGTCCTCATTGATCAAAACCTTCTTAAGTAGTGTCGTCTTTAGCTTCCAAATGTTGGAATTCCTTCCACACGTTTTCTTGTGGTTGAGTTACAGTTTCAAAGCATTGTGGTCACTTTGGAAAACAGTGTGGAGATTCCTTAAGAAATTAAAAATAGAGCTACCTTATGACCCTACAATTGCACTACTGGGTATTTACCCCAAAGATACAGATGTAGTGAAAAGAAGGGCCATCTGTACCCCAATGTTCATAGCAGCAATGGCCATATTCGCCAAACTGGAAAGAGCCAAGATGCCCTTCAACAGACAAATGGATAAAGAAAATATGGTCCATATATACAATGGAGTATTATGCCTCCATAAAGGATGGAATACCCAACTTTTGTATCAACATGGATGGGACTGGAGGAGATTATGTTGAGTGAAATAAGTCAAGCACAGAGAGTCAATTATCATATGGTTTCACTTACTTGTGGAGCATAAGGAATAACACAGAGGACATTGGGAGTTGGAGAGGAGAATGAGTTGGGGGAAATCAGAGGGGGAGACAAACCATGAGAGACTATGGACTCTGAGAAACAAACTGAGGGTTTTGGAGAGGAGGGAGTGGGGGGTTGAGTGAGCCTGGTGGTGGTTATTAAGGAGGGCACATATTGCATGGAACATTGGGTGTGGTGCATAAACAGTGAATCTTGGAACACTGAAAAAAAATAATAAAATTACCAAAAAAAGACAATGGATTTATTTATTTATGGATGAACTGGGACAGGTATTATATTCAGGAATACTTGGATTCATGGCCAAGCTAAGCCAGTATTACCTAGATAGTAATTCCTTGTGTGTTATTCAAACTTTGAAACTTTCTGGTGCCCATGGCCAGCTTGCTTACATAGTTTAGGGACCTGTAGTTCAATAACTTATACCTGTGTTAATTGGTTATACAGTCTGGCATGGCTACATGACCAGTGAAGCATAAAAGGACCCACTGTAAATCATCACTAAATTCTTATAAAACCAGATTCTTCTTGGTGACTGCTAATCTACAGGCAAAGCACATTTTGTGAGACTTAGAAAGAATTGAATGTGTGAACCTTCACCTGAAAGTCTCCTGGGACTCTGGTCTGTGCCAGTGTTTTCTTTCTGCTTCTGTCCCTTGTCTTTCACCTTTATTAAATCTATACAAAAATACGCTAAGTGGAGTCTTGAGAGTCCTTTCAATTAGGCAATCCTGTGAAATCAGGAAATGTTTGAGGACTACAGTTGCTCCTCACCCTCACTAGAACATATATATATATATATATATATATATACATAATATACACATCATTGTATATTATGTATATATATATATATATATATATATATATATTCATGATACATTAATACCCAAATAGCCATACTTATATTAGAACAAACAATATATACAGGACTGATTGTCCTAAGTGAACTGCCATTTTGCAAGTAAAATCTATATTTTAAATTATTTGTTTAACTAAACAATGTTGAGTTTATTATTTAGATAGCAAGTTCTCTGAGCTCCTTAATAATGTAAGTATTATTATGTTGTTTCTTAAAAACAACCTGACTTAACCTTCATGTGTATGTCAAACATTTCTGTTTTTGTCTTTAATCTCAAAATCTCCAGGTAATCCACTATGGTTTTTGCCCAGGAATCTAGTAAAGCCATGGTAAAATAGAATTATGGAAGTATAGACCTTTTTATATTTGAGATCAGGACATATTCTGGGGGAAACAGAGGCAGAAACCATCTCTGGTACTAAGTATCTAGCTACAGATACTGGCTTCAGCCACTATGAAGAGCATGTTGGAGGCACCAAAACTCCTTAACAATACATTGCTACAAATAGTACTAAAATATGCAAAGCCTACATCTACTGTGTGAAATAGAAAGCATGAGTGACTGTGTCTGATCTGATTCCAGAATTTGAGAAGAAACACCACATCTCATTAGTAAGTAATTATAATTGTTTAAGAATGAAATAAAAATATGATTTTTTATTCAAATTATATATATTTATATATATATTTCAAATTGGTATTAGGTCATTACAAATGATTTTAATGCTTCACATAAAAAAACAATAATGTTCTAGTGAGGGTGAGGAGCAACTGTAGTCCTCAAACATTTCCTGTAGAAGAGCAAAACAGCACTATGGAAAACAGCATTTTTTTTTTAAACTTAAATACATTTACCATATGATCCAGCAATCCTGCTCCTATTTACCACGGATAATGAAAATGCATGTTCACACAAAAATACGTATGCGAATATTTAGAGCAACTTTATGTATAATTGTCCCCAAAGAGGAAGCAAACCAAATATCCTTCAGTGAGTGAGTGAATAAAGTGAATATACGATGAGTGAGTGAATATACAATGGGAAAGAACTCAGCCAACAAAAAGAACAAATTGCTAATAGATGCAACCGCCTGGATGAATTTCAATGCATTAGGATAAGCGAAAGACACGAGTCTTAAAGAGCTTCCTACTATATAATTCTTTTATATGACCTTCTCAAAAATGGTGAAATCAAGGGCAGAAAGCAAATCAGTAGAGGTAGAGGAACCACCAAGAAGCTTCAGAGCGTTGATACCAGAATCTAGGAAGTGGCTCTGTGATGCTCCCTTCGGTTACTGATACCATGCTGACCCAAACCAGAAGATAAAGAGCACTTACCCTCCCAGATGCCTTCCCATCTCCAACAAACAGCTCCGAGTGTCAGAACTTACCTGGAGGTTAGGAAGGGCTTCTAGAAAATATAGTTTTCAGGGTCCCAGCTTCCTGTACCCAAATAAAGTGGAGTACAAAAGGGTGAGAGAAAGGAAACAATCAAGTGAGCTACACACAAAGTTATCTTATGTTTTCTGGGGGTTTGCAAAAAAAAGAAAAAATGTGTCCTGTCATCATGTAACAATTGAAGAGGGAGCGAGAGAGAGTATTCTTTTGGTTGGAAAGGTTATTCCGAATTTAGATATAAATTCAAAATAGATTATGGTGTATATGTGAAGAGAATATTTTCTTTTTAGTCTCTTAAAAATATATTGTCACCGGGGTGCCTGGGTGGCTCAGTGGGTTAAAGCCTCTGCCTTCAGCTCCGATCATCTCAGGCTCCTGGGATTGAGCCCCGCATCGGGCTCTCTGCTCAGCAGGGAGCCTGCTTCCCCCTCTCTCTCTGCCTGCCTCTCTGCATACTTGTGATCTCTCTCTCTGTCAAATAAATAAATAAAATCTTTATATATATATATATATATATGGTCACTTTTTTAGAACAAAATATTTCTTGACTGTTATATTTAGAACCAAATTATGATGCCATGGATGTAAATCTCCCAGACTACTTTAGCTGTCACAGAAATTTTATGTACTGTAAAATTAAGTACTGTAAATAAGACTGTTCCTTACAATGTATTTAAATCTGTTTTTCAAGAAAAGGTATATAATTGAAAGGCAAGAAGGTGTGAATGAATGTGCAGTAATTGAATGTTAAGTGTAGTAGTTGAAAGAATCTGGTAAAAGTCACGAGTATTGTCACAGAAGCCCTGTGTTCCGCATGTGAAACTTTAAACTCCAGCTTTTCTCCTTTATGCACCTAGCATGTTTCTGAAACTCATCACTAGGAAAGAAACACTGTTTCCATTCCTAGTTTGGATTTCCTCTCCCAATCTGAATAATGAGAAGTCTCACATGCGTGATGACTGAACATATAAATTAGAAAGATTTTTGTTTTTACCTCTTCAAAATCCCTTAAGATTAATCTGAGTTTTGATGTTGACAAATGGTCTGTTTTTAGAAACTTCTGGTGTTGACTCGTTACAATGAAGAAGAAAAAAGAAAAGTCCACAAAAGTACATCGGGTTGCCTCTGTAGTGTTTGGTAATCAAATCTGGGTTATTCCACATGCAAGCCTTCTGCCTGCAATATCAGTTAGGCAAACTCCAAATTAGTTACAAAGGAAGACTTTTTCTTTTTTTCCCTGCAGAGTTCCTTTCTATCTTCTATTGCCCATATATTCTGTCACTGAATCCACACTGATTTTGGTACAAATCTATTAAGTAAACCTATGTTCATCTTAATAAAAAGATTCAATTTAAGATAGTTCTGAATAAAAGTCAACATGTTTTAATTCACTAATTTTTTAAAAATATTTTTATTTATTTATTTGACAGAGAACACAAGTAAGCAGAGAGGCAGGCGGCAGGGGCGGGTGGCGTGGAGCGGGCTCCCCTGCTGAGCAGAGAGCCTGATGCAGGGCTGGATCCCAGGACCCTGAGATCATGACCTGAGCCAAAGACAGAGGCTTAATCCACTGAGCCACCCAGGCGCCCCACACTAAATTATTTTAAAAAAGGATTTGGGGGTGCCTGTGTGGCTCAGTGGGTTAAAGCCTCTGCCTTCAACTCAGGTCATGATCCCAGGGTTCTGGGATCGAGCCCTGATTTGGACTCTCTGCTCAGCGGGGAATCTGCTTCCTCCTCTCTCTTCCTGCTTCTCTGCCTACTTGTGATCTCCGTCTCTCAAATAAATAAATAAAATCTTAAAAAAAAAAAAAAAAAGATTTGAGGGGGCACCTGGGTGGCTCAGAGGGTTAAGCCTCTGCCTTCAGCTCAGGTCATTGTCCCAGGGTCTTGGGATCGGGCAGCACATCAGGCTCTCTGCTCAGCTGGGAGCCTGCTTCCCCCCCTCTCTCTCTGCCTGCGTCTCTGCCTACTTGTGATCTCTCTCCCTCTATGTCAAATAAATAAATAAAATCTTTAAAAAAAAAAGGATTTGAGATCATTTTAATTCAGTTTAATAATTACAGATCAATGGCGGCAAAAAAGACAAGGGCACAAATCATTTTTTAAAATGTAAAAGTTGCAACTCTTCACTGAGGTAGAAAAAGATACGTACGATGCTAGAGACAGCTCTTGAGATGATTGGTTGTGCTTAATATTTTTGTTAAACTTGTATGCAGGGCCGTTGGTAAGATTAGGATCCAGAGTACCTAGCTCCATAGCAGGGGAAAGGAAAGAATGTATTGATTAGTCACCATGAAGAATGTTTCAGAATGACAGTGATAAAATATTTCTGTAATCAAAGATAAAATGCTTCAGGAAAGCACATATCTGTAATTGCTGGTAAACATAATTTTTAAAGTTTATCTAGTCATTTTAAAATGGAAAAATAGATAATGATACTAGGCTTTCATGTATCTACCAAGAATGCAAAGTCAGTGGTAGTAAAAAACACTAGAATGATTAGTAGGGAAGAAAACCCTATTAACAGTATTGAAATGGAGCTAATAGTCTAAATAAAGCCAGAAAGATAGATAGAAAGTACAAAAAATGAATAAGTTCATCAGAGTGGAAAATATACATTCCTTAGAGACAGGAGACATTACATTATACTAAATTTATCTCTCTATCTATATGTATACGTGTACATGTATATATGTTTATTGGTAGTACTGTTTTCATTTTTAATTTACACTAGTAATACTATTTTTATTTTTAATTTACACTAGTATTCCACTGGTCTGCAAGTTCTCAAAAGCAAGGATGAGGTATGCCTTTGACTCATTCAAATCTCTGCACCCAGTTTAGTTCCTGACATGTATATTCTCAATGAGTATTTGTAAAGTGATTAATGTAAAGCATAAGGAATCACAAATGCAGTCACAGATTGAAGTTAGCATATTCTCTATTAACACAAGTGAATGTTCATTAAGACAATTAGAGACCATTGTTAAAAATATGAATGAAGAAATCCGGTTTTGAAGTGCTCACAATTTCAGGATTTCTGTCATATGCGTGTGTATGATGTGGATACATGATAGATTGATAAATAGGTGATAGCTAGCTAGCTAGATACCTTTATATCCTCTATAGATATGTGATAAGCATGCACATAGATTGACACGCATACAGTGCCATATGATAAGTGATATAAAATGAGGTGTACTTGATTATATATTGACAAAAATACTATCATCTTCTTTGATATCAGAGAAATAATGGTAGAGTTACTGTGAGTGAGCAATTTACTAATTTACTGAAGAGTCAGGAAACGTTAGTCTTCTACACAGAAAAAAACAATTCTAGGAGACAGTAGAGGTGTTAAAGTTTTGGGTCATCAAAGTCTTGTACCATTTTGTGATTTTTTTTTTTTTTTACCTATAAACAAATAAGACCCACGGAGACATTTTTGATGGATGGACAACATGAATAGTTTTACATTTTATCAAAATCATACTGAATTAAATATGCAAAGAAAGATAGAACTTTCTGAGACTGAATTCAGGAAACTAAGTTAAAAGCCACTTAATATAGAATGAAAAAGAGATGATTTATTTGTTAGAGCACACTAGACTACTCTAATTTTTGATGATATAAATGATTAGCTATGAACTTTCATACTTTCAGGGAATCATATCTAGTTACAGAAGAAAGATTCACACATGGAAATAATTGGGAGCAATTTAAAGTAGTATGTAATTAGTGTCATAGAGTGAATAATCAGAATATTTTTAATCATTTTTAAAGTATTTACCTATTTATTTATGCTGATAATTTCAAGTATGTTATTTGCTTAAATCAAAGTAAGTACTGGAAATATATGAAAACTTGAGTGTTAACTTTAAGACTACTGACTAAAATGTTGTGGAATACAAAGTAGACTATCATATCAAAAAACTAAATAGAGTCATATTACCGGTAATATATTATAGAATGTCAAATAACTTTGTAAATAAAAATTTCTGATTTTTGCTATTACATATGAAGGTATTGTCAAGATTAAGGGGAATAAACAGTTATAATCATCTGCCATGAAATTATGTTTAACAAATTCCTTAAGGTGATTGCTACTAAAATGTTACTAAGAAATATTTTAGAAGAAGGTAGGACAAATATAATAAACCCACCTAAGTAATGTTACAGAAAATAATAATGTTCAACTTTGATCATCACAAATGACAAATATGCAAATTATTAAATGTTTCATTTACTAACAAGTTTAGGAAATTTGATGAAATTCCAGTATATTGAATAATCAACTATAGTTTTAATGTGAATTGTGCACATGCAATATATGTGTATATTATATATGTATATATGTGCATATGTATATACATATATATCAAATATGTGCGTGTTTACACATATATTATGTAATAGTATAGTTATGGAATCATCTGCCTTCATTTTGATTGTAGAACGCATACTGTGCCCACAGACACTCTTAGTCATCTCCCTCTTGTGCAACCGGTTGCTAAATGGTATACATTTGTGAAAAATATCCACATCTACTACAAAGAAGTGTTTATTTTGTTTTATTCTGAAGTTGTCATGGGTTAGAGATTATTACTTTTCTATTTTCTACATCACAAAATAATGATTATAATATCACACCTTCTGTCAGGGTTGTTTGAAAAGCGAGAGTCAATAAAAATGAAATGCTTTATAAATGCAAATTGATTAAACTTTTATGTCAGAAGCAATAGATATTATCACCCGATTTATAACTATGAAACTGAGCTGGTACTTCTCATTTGATGGATCTAAATTTTACTCTGAAAAAGCTGCAAGAAAAGCATCTAATTATAAACACCAAGCTTGAAATGGTTCTGTGGCCAGGTACTCTCTAATGAAGAGGGCAGGCAAAGTTCCAGTCTTCCCGGGAGAAGGCTGAAGGGATGGGGTTCTTTGGGGTTCTTTTGACCAATACAGTATGAATATTTCTAGCAGACATTTGCATAGAACTTAAAATTATTTTATGGACAACATTCCAAGTAATTACCAATATTACTTCATTTTATCTCTTACGAGTTCAATGAAAATTACCTATATTGTTAAGATAATTATTAAGTTACCTATCTTATTAAGATAATCCTTCTACATATACTTATTGGTTAAAATTCAG
This sequence comes from Lutra lutra, assembly GCF_902655055.1. Classification (NCBI taxonomy): domain Eukaryota; kingdom Metazoa; phylum Chordata; class Mammalia; order Carnivora; family Mustelidae; genus Lutra; species Lutra lutra. Next base: position 28,483,544 of record NC_062281.1, read on the forward strand.
AGACCCAGAATATTTGATCTTTCAAAAGAAGTAAGCATAAGTCAATGTTACCAAGAAAACGTGACATTACCTTCTTAGTATCACTCAACAAGATTCATTCTGCTATGAAAAGTTGAAAAATTTTTGGCAGCCCAACAGTTTTAGGTGAGTGCAGTCGCAGCTAACAAAAAAGATATTATGACAGTAACCCACAACAAAGATTTTTTCATTATTGTCTTCTTCAAAAGAATGTTTCCAAAATGAGTGAAGAAAATATTAAATAAGTTCCTGATATATAGAAGCAGCTTATTTCTTTTAGAAATTGTATTATATTTTGGCTCCTGGTTGTGCTTATTTGTGAAGAATTTACCTACTTCGAGTAATATAGTATTTTATTTATGAGCTTCTGACATGGCAGAGAAAAAATTAAAAAGAAAGATTGCCAGTTGTCTAGTTTGTGTTGTAGGATAATGGCTTCCTGTTGTCAAAGAGAACCTAGGGTAAAGGAACAAAACAAAATTGAAGTTGGTATATTTGTTTTCATATTGGGAAAAATTTATAACTTTTGGAAAATTATATTATAGTGATTTCATTTCCCTTATACAAAATACTTATTCATGCAGATATTCCCATGTTGTCTGATCCATGCTAATATAATAGGACAAATTGATCATTGTGCTCATACTCAGAAATTGAATTTTTATTGGCTTGAAGAAAGGATTGGACATTCACATTTTTATATAGTTGAAATTGTGAGGACACAAAAACATAGTTTACAAATCCAGGATTGCAGAACTTTGTTTTACCTTTTTATCTCTGATCATGCATCTTCCCTTGATCCCTTCATTTCACATACACTCCTTTAGCATGAACTTACTTTGGTTTTCTGGTTTTCTACTCTAAGGAATTTTGAAAATATTCTAGTTCCAGAAATAACCTTAGCAACAGAAGACAATTACTACCCTCCTTTCCTTGTTTTTCTAGAATATATGCCTTTAGGTAGTCTCCATCTACTCTCAAAACAAGAGAAACAAATCATTAAGAATGCATTGTTTACTTACATCCTCCCCAATGCATTGCTCTACAGTTGATTTTTTTTTTTTATTTCTTCTCTGTGTTGCTTTCCTGTGTTGTCCTGTCCGAAGGTAGAAGTCAGATCTAGTCTTACTGTTTAATATCTATCTGCGTCTGGTAAACATAGAATAAAAATCCATAATAGACGAAATGGAATTTTTTAATAATTTTAAAGAGTACTGATAGATAGAGATGATCTATGATTCTTTCTGAGTAAAAATGCCCAGGTATCTATGTGACTATAGTGAAGTGCAGTAAAATGATGAGACAAATGGACCCATTTGGTAATAGATGACATCAACTCCAGGTACTGATTCCCTCCCTGCACCTCAAGGTTTGTTTTTTGTTTTTGTTCTTGCTTCTTCATTTCTTTTATGAATTGGTTGGGTTATTTTAGTAGTCTATTTTGTGAAGTGGGGAGACCTCAGAGTTATTCCTCGGAGTGCATAGCCTTGAGTTTGTGCAGTCACCCTAGGATGGGCATGGTTTTAGCAGGGTCTTCTTTGACCCTCTCTTTCCTTCATCTCTGTTACACTGTCTGCATCATTTGATGTTAAGCCCAGCACATTAAGCTCTCCTAACTGCAACTAAATTGTTTCCATAGTGCCTGGCTGTACATTCCTCATCTGTCAGATCCAATTAAATTTGAGCACTGCTAGTTTATGAGTCCAGTCTTTGCAGTTTGTTCTGGCTCCTGGAAGTTTTTTCTTAACTATCTCTTTTCCTAGTTCTTCTTGGTGTACTGGTTGGCCTGTGGTTTAGTCTGTACTTTACAAAGACACTCTTTTCCTTATGAACTATGTCTCCTTTTGAGAAAGTGATCTAAGCAAATATTCTGGGTGTTAAGAGATTGTTTGGGGGGTAGTAGGTGCTCTGGTGTTCTCAGTTTTCTTCTGGCTGGAACCTCTGCTTATGAGCATGCTGAGGAGAGACTGTTTGGAGCCATCATATTTTGGGTCTGCCATGTCTCAGACAGAAGCCCTATTCTATGGGGAAAGGCTCAGTGGAGGAAGGGAGTCACTGATCTCTCAGCTTCACGGACCATACATTTAGCCTTTCATCTTAGAGATGGAGGGAATAAGAAATACAGCCTTTCTCTCCTAGAGAAATATGTTTAAGTCTTGAATGGGAATGAGAGGAAAGGGAACCTCTCTTTTTCAGCCAGCTCACCAGAATGGGGGTTTCATTCAGCTGAGCTGATTGGAAATGGGGGGGCCTCAAATGTTACAAAATCTTGCTGCTTTTACGGAGTTTTATTAGCTTTCTTGAAAAAAATAAATGTATTAATTTTCTGTGTACCCTTGGGACATTTTCCAGAGGGTCTAAATGGTTGGGGGTTTGTTTTGTTTTGTTTTTATTTTTGTTTGTTTGCTATAGTTCTGTTTTGTTTTTCAGCTCTGATTTTTTCTCTTGGGAGTGGGTCTATCGAGCTGCTCATTCCATTCAGTCCTGGAAGTGGAACTTCAGCCCACTGAGATTCTTATTTTAGTTATTGTATTTTAGATATAAAATTTCCATTTTGTTATTTTTTTAACATATCTGTATTTCTTTGCTTAGGCTATTTTAAAAATTTGTTTCAAACATTTTTATAGTGGCTCACAGGCATTCTTGTCATTACTGGTCTAGAGTTTTTGTCATACTTCTAACATTGTCTTCTTTGTCTTAGTGTCTATTGACTACCTTTCTCCATTTCGTTTGGAAAACTTACTGGTTTTCAGTATGATGAGTGATTTTTAATTGAGGTGTGACCATTTTAATATTATATTCTGAGACTATGGATCTTACTAAAATTTTTGGTTTTAGCTGGATTTCTCTGACAACCCAATGGCTGAGGGTAGGAAGATATCACTTCATGACTGCCAGGTTTCCCCTTCAGCTTTTGTTGACCCAGGAGGGGTTCTGCAATGACAGCAGTGGTAGAAGTGGTGCTCTGGCTCCCTTCACTGTCTCTACTGACACTGTAGTGGGTTGGTTTCATTACAACTAAGAGATAGAGAAAGTCCTGCATTTCTACTAGGTCTCTTTCCACATCACCCCAGTCATAGGAGAAGGGTGCTTCAATACTGCTGGCTGGGAGGGAAGGTCCAGTCTCCCCATGTCGTCTCTACTAAGAGTGAGGTGGTGGGCTTTTTAGTGCCAGTGGGCATAAGTGTTTTACCTCCCTACTTCACCCTAATAGAAGTCTGTGTTGGGGCTCCTCATTCCGTCCTCTTCAGGGTAGAAGTCTAGGTTTCCTACTAAGCCTTGTTGGTGGGGTGAGGTATTTTCAACAGCTTTTTCTGTAGTATTTGGCTGTAGTAAAACAGTTACTGTCTAAATATCTTTTATCTTGCTTGGCTGCCACATTTTTGATCCTTTGACTATAGATAATAGGCTTTTGTTTAAGCTTGTTTTATCTGTTTCTACTGATGTTCCTGGGTTGCCAGCTTCTTAGGTCAGCATCAAGATATAAAAATAAATAAATAAATAAATAAATAAATAAAATAATGTAACAGAGAGAATTTCCAAGCAGGTTGTTCCTTGAATCCCAAGGTCTCTATCCTGTCTGCTTTTTTCTTTCTACATTTTGACATCTCCTATTATTTGTTTAATATATAATTGCCAGGATTTATAGTTGTACTTAGCAGGAATAGGAGTATGGCTACTCCCATCTTTTGAGAACTGTTCATTCATTCTCTGGAGGGGAAATAGTTCCGGGCTATAATCTATTAACTAGGTGGGTTTGGGGATACTAACTGCTACTGAATTGGCTGTAAGTCTCATAGTTTTTATTGTTATATAATCCTCAGGAACCTTTATCATCTTGGCATTCAACAAGATATCATGCTGGTCTTCATTATTTGTCACTGCTTATCAGTAACCCTTTAAAATTCTACTTTCTCTTTGTTCCTATGACTTCACATTATCCTCATTTTTCTTGAGGAATGCATTTTCCCCAAATGAATCATTCAGTGTTTCTCATTTATCTTTAGAAATAAAGAATATTTGAAAATGAGAACCTTAGAAATATTTCTAACAAAATTGAGTTATTAAATTGAGGTCCAGATGATATTCCAATTTTCTTGGATCTTTCTAATATATTTTTACAGACCGTATTAGTGACCCCCTTTTCCTAAGATCAACCAAACCATATTTTTGTTGTCTAAAATTCTATCTTCAAAAACAAAGGTACTCAAAAAGTGCCTTAATTCCAACTTCATCAGCTCATTGTCTTTATAGACTTTTCCATTAAGTAGTCAGGATATTCTATCTAAAGTGCAAATCTTACCATCCAACTTTATATGACACCCTTTCATGAGTCCTCATTGATTTTATGATTCATTCCTTGTTTCCTAACATCTGATACAATATTCCCCATAAATACATTTTGCATAATCAATTGATTATAGTTCTGGTCTCCACATTTCTGAAAATTTTTGGCAATTTTGTCTTATAGTATCAGCGCTTTGCCCATCTAAGTCATAGTAATATATTACGACTGGGTATAATGCCCTCTCTAAACAAAATTGTTAACCTCATCCCCCAAATTTGGATATATATACCCTCTGTCTTTTTTCTGATACCATTGTGGTGATTTCTGTATTATCACATTTAACAAATAAACTCTATCTTTTTAGAAGGTATGTGTAATTCAGTGTTTGTTATTTAGAAGGCACGCAGTATTGCTTAAATGAATGAAAACAATATTAGAAAAAAAATACCTATAAAATGACTTGAAAATCAACACTTGTGTTATCTATACCTGAATACCAATAGCCAACTGTTAGAAGATTGTTCAGAAAATCTTATTTAGATCTGAGATGTATTTTCTTGCCACTTTTGCGAAGCAGCTCCAAAAGTGCCTCTCAATTGTTTTTGAACAATAAATAGCTTTTGGAAAATGATATGTTAGAAATCATTCCACAGCAATTGTTTTATCAATGTTGAATAACAGACAACGTTCTAATTTCACTTTGTAGGCTCACAACTGGTGGGACATCTGAAGGGCATGGTAGAAGGAATTCTGAAAGATAAAAGGTTACTTGCTTTGTATAAAGCTATTGAATCCGCTGACCAAAAGGCAAAGAGTCTGGATTGCCAGAGGCAGCAGTAGCCCTGAGTAATAGCAAAGCTTCAAGAGGCACTGTGACCAGCAGTTCATGCTTATCTTGTCCCAGTTTGTCAAATATTTCCTGTCAGAGATCATTTTCCCACAATTTGAAAATATCATGACATTTTGGATTGAATTACAGGACTCCTTTCTAGCTTACTCTCGAACACCCTGAATTTATGGATTGATGTGATATATTTCTGACCCGTAGTTTGTTCTTTCCTTCTTTCTTTCTTCCTTTTTTTTTTTTTTTTTTTGGTCATATGACTAATGTCAAACCTTTGTAATCTACGAAGCTCATAAAAGGAACTCTAGGCTTCATTTGTTCCTGGTAAATTTCAAATTCTTAATCATTGCAACATCATTTTTCCAGGATAAAATTCAAGCTTGGGACATACTGAATATCAATTTAAATTGTGAAAAAATAGCATAGATAATTAAAACTTACACATTGATAAATTTTCTGTTTAAAAATATCATTAAGTATTAGAAACCACTACTTCCCACCCCAAAATATTAAAACTTTTCTATAGCTGATATAACACGATTCTCCAAAACATTCTCTTCCTAGTTTATTCTACCATTAGGATAAGGAGTAATGATCTTATTGGCTATGTACAAAGAGAACATGAAGAGAATCAAAGAAAACACTAAATCCATAAATATATTATTAACTCTGCAATATAAAGAATATATGTATCTGTCTTTTTAGTGTAGAAGTGGTAATTCAGGTCAGTATGAAATTACTAAAGTGTACTACTTATTCATAATTAGACACTGCCCTTAAAGAATTTTTAAAAGATATTTCTTTTAAGATTTTATCACTTAATTTTTATTGAGAAAAAAAGCTATTAAATCCACTTAGGTAAATATATATACACTGTACTTTTGTTTTAATGCATTTAAATAGCTTGAGCTTTTATTTTGTTTTTGTTTGTTTGTTTGTTCGTTTTTACTCTTTCTACTGTGTCTGAGAAATTCAGCATTGAAAAAGGGCATTTCAGGGCACCTGGGTGGTTAGTCACTAAGTGTCTGCTTTCAGCTCAGGTCATGATCCCAGGTTCTTGGGATCAAGTCCAGCATTGGGCTCCCTGCTTGGCAGAGAGCTTGCTTCTCCTTCCCCCACTCCCCTAGCTTGTATTCCCTCTCTCACAGTCTCTCTTTCTGTCAAGTCAATAAAATCTTTAAAAAAAAAAAAAAAGGAGGGACGCCTGGGTGGCTCAGTGGGTTAAGCCGCTGCCTTCGGCTCAGGTCATGATCCCAGCGTCCTGGGATCGAGTCCCACATCGGGCTCCTTGTTCTGTAGGGAGCCTGCTTCTCCCTCTGCCTCTGCCTGCCACTCTGTCTGCCTGTGCTCGCTCTCTCTCTCTCTGACAAATAAATAAATAAAATCTTTAAAAAAAAAAAAAAAGGATATTTCAGTTAGTCAAAGGTTACTATAATTTCTTCAAATTAAATAAATAATCCTTAAACATTACAATGTTGCTTTTGTTGCATATACTGTATAAGTCTTTATTAGTAATAGACTCATAATAAGACGTGTGTTGATCAACAAATGATTGGGTATTTGATGGTCTATATGCTCAATTTATAGCTTATTTCTTTGATCAATTTGCAAGTAATCCTGGCCCAATGGGAAAATGTAAATTAAAATAATATTTTAATCACTTTTTTACTGTTTGCAATTATTCAACAAGAATTTTAAGTTGAATAAACATGTCACAAAATTAAAAGTGTAAGTGACATAGTTATCTAAAACCTTGAAATGTGAGTAAAATAATAATTACAGATATATGCACTGACTAAAGAAAAGTGTATTTGTTTATTTTGAAGTTTCCATTTGTAAGCATTTTTTTAAGTTTTTATTTAAATTCCAGTTAGTTAACATACAATGTAATATTAGTTCAGGTGTACAATATGGTGAACCAACACTTCCATACAACACCCAATCTCATCACAAGTGTACTCCATAATACCCATCACCTATTTCACCCATTCTCCCCAACCACCTCCCCTCTGGTAACCATCGGTTTGTTCTCTATAGTTAAGAGTCTGTTTCTTGGTTTGCCTCTCTCTCTCTTTTTTTGTCCTATTGCTCATTTGTTTTGTTTCTTAAATTCTACATATGAGTGAAATCATATGGTATTTGTCTTTCTCTGACTGACTTATTGCACTTAGCACAATGCTCTCTAGCTCCGTCCACATTGTTGCAAATGGCAAGATTTCATTCTCTTCTATGGCTGTGTATGTATGTGTGTATATATATATATATATATATGAATATATATATTTATGTATACTTTATTTATTTTTATAAAATATATATTTATTGGGGAGGAGTCAAGATGGCGGAGAAGTAGCAGGCTGAGACTACTTCGGGTAGCGGGAGATCAGCTAAATAGCTTATCTAAAGATTGCAAACACCTACAAATCCAACGGGAGATAGAAGAGAAGAAGAACAGCAATTCTAGAAACAGAAAATCAACCACTTTCTGAAAGGTAGGACTGGTGGAGAAGTGAATCCAAAGCGACGGGAGATAGACCACGGGGGAGGGGCCGGCTCCTGGCGAGCAGTGGAGCAACGGAGCACAAAATCAGGACTTTTAAAAGTCTGTTCCACTGAGGGACATCACTCCAGAGGCTTAACTGGGGTGAAGCCCGGGCGGGGTCAGCACGGCCTCAGGTCCCGCAGGGTCGCAGAAGGATCGGGGGTGTCTGAGGGTCGCAGAGCTTACCGGTATTAGAACGGGGAAGCCGGCTACAGAGACAGAGCCGAGGAGTGACTCTCAGCTCAGGGTTGCCTTGAACCGGTCGCAGGCTCGGTCAGCTCGGAACGCGGCAGGAGGCCAGGGTGACAGGAGTCACTGGGCGCTGTTCTCTGAGGGCGCACTGAGGAGTGGGGCCCCGGGCTCTCGGCTCCTCCGGGCCGGAGACCGGGAGGCCGCCATCTTCATTCCCGTCTTCCAGAACTCTACGGAAAGCACTCAGGGAACAAAAGCTCCCGAAAGCAAACCCAGGAAACCCGAGCGGATTACTCAGCCTGGCCCCGGGTAAGGGCGGTGCAACTCCGCCTGGGGCAAAGACTCTTGAGAATCACTACAACAGGCCCCTCCCCCAGAAGATCAACGGGAAACCCAGCCAGAACCAAGTTCACCTACCAAGGAGTGCAGTTTCAATACCAAGGAGAGTGGCAGAATTCCAGAGGAGAAGAAAGCAAAGCACGGAACTCATGGCTTTCTCCCCATGATTTTTTAGCCTTGCAGTTAATTTAATTTTTCTTTCTTTTTCAATTTTTTTTTCTTTTTCTCTTCTTCTGCTAAATTTTTTTAACTTTTACCGTTTTCTTTTTTAACGTTTTTTAAATAGTTTATCTAATAAATATATATTTTTCCTCTTTTTATATTTTTTCTTTATCGGCTTTCTTTTTTTAATAGTTTCTTTTTTTTTTTCTTTTTTCTTTCTGAACCCCTTTTTATCCCCTTTCTCCCCCCTCACGATTTGGGATCTCTTCTGATTTGGCTAAAGCATATTTTCCTGGGGTTGTTGCCACCCTTTTAGTATTTTACTTGCTCCTTCATATACTCTTATCTGGACAAAATGACAAGGCGGAAAAATTCACCACAAAAAAAAGAACAAGAGGCAGTACCAAAGGCTAGGGACCTAATCAATACAGACATTGGTAATATGTCAGATATAGAGTTCAGAATGACGATTCTCAAGGTTCTAGCCGGGCTCGAAAAAGGCAAGGAAGATATTAGAGAAACCCTCTCGGGAGATATAAAAGCCCTTTCTGGAGAAATAAAAGAACTAAAATCTAACCAAGTTGAAATAAAAAAAGCTATTAATGAGGTGCAATCAAAAATGGAGGTTCTCACTGCTAGGATAAATGAGGCAGAAGAAAGAATTAGTGATATAGAAGACCAAATGACAGAGAATAAAGAAGCTGAGCTAAAGAGGGACAAACAGCTACTGGACCACAAGGGGAGAATTCGAGAGATAAGTGACACCATAAGACAAAACAACATTAGAATAATTGGGATTCCAGAAGAAGAGGAAACAGAGAGGGGAGCAGAAGGTATGTTGGAGAGAATTATTGGAGAGAATTTCCCCAATATGGCAAAGGGAACAAGCATCAAAATCCAGGAGGTTCAGAGACCCCCCTCAAAATCAATAAGAATAGGTCCACACCCCATCACCTAATAGTAAAATTTACAAGTCTTAGTGACAAAGAAAAGATCCTGAAAGCAGCCCGGGAAAAGAAGTCTGTACCGTACAATGGTAAAAATATTAGATTGGCAGCAGACTTATCCACAGAGACCTGGCAGGCCAGAAAGAGCTGGCATGATATATTCAGAGTACTAAATGAGAAAAAGATGCAGCCAAGAATACTATATCCAGCTAGGCTATCACTGAAAATAGAAGGAGAGATTAAAAGCTTCCAGGACAAGCAAAAACTGAAAGAATTTGCAAATACCAAACCAGCTCTACAGGAAATATTGAAAGGGGTCCTCTAAGCAAAGAGAGACCCTAAAAGTAGTAGATCAGAAAGAAACAGAGACAATGTACAATAACAGTCACCTTACAGGCAATACAATGGCACTAAATTCATATCTCTCAATACTTACCCTGAATGTTAATGGGGTAAATGCCCCAATCAAAAGACACTGGGTATCAGAATGGATAAAAAAACAAAACCCATCTATATGTTGCCTACAAGAAACTCATCTTAAACCCGAAGACACCTCCAGGTTTAAAGTGAGGGGGTGGAAAAGAATTTACCATGCTAATGGACATCAGAAGAAAGCAGGAGTGGCAATCCTTATATCAGATCAATTAGATTTTAAGCCAAAGACTGTAATAAGAGATGAGGAAGGACACTATATCATACTCAAAGGAACTATCCAACAAGAAGATCTAACAATTTTAAATATCTATGCCCCTAACGTGGGAGCAGCCAATTATATAAACCAATTAATAACAAAATCAAAGAAACACATCGACAAGAATACAATAATAGTAGGGGATTTTAACACTCCCCTCACTGAAATGGACAGATCATCCAAGCAAAAGATCAACAAGGAAATCAAGGCCTTAAATGACACACTGGACCAGATGGACATCACAGATATATTCAGAACATTTCATCCCAAAGCAACAGAATACACATTCTTCTCTAGTGCACATGGAACATTCTCCAGAATAGATCACATTCTTGGTCCTAAATCAAGTCTCAACCGGTATCAAAAGATTGGGATCATTCCCTGCATATTTTCAGACCACAATGCTCTAAAGCTAGAACTCAATCACAAGAGGAAATTTGGAAAGAACCCAAATACATGGAGACTAAACAGCATCCTTCTAAAGAATGAATGGGTCAACCAGGAAATTAAAGAAGAATTGAAAAAATTTATGGAAACAAATGATAATGAAAACACAACGGTTCAGAATCTGTGGGACACAGCGAAGGCAGTCCTGAGAGGAAAATATATAGCGGTACAAGCCTTTCTCAAGAAACAAGAAAGGTCTCAGGTACACAACCTAACCCTACACCTAAAGGAGCTGGAGAAAGAACAAGAAAGAAACCCTAAACCCAGCAGGAGAAGAGAAATCATAAAGATTAGAGCAGAAATCAATGAAATAGAAACCAAAAAAACAATAGAACAAATCAACGAAACTAGGAGCTGGTTCTTTGAAAGAATTAATAAGATTGATAAACCCCTGGCCAGACTTATCAAAAAGAAAAGAGAAAGGACCCAAATAAATAAAATCATGAATGAAAGAGGAGAGATCACAACGAACACCAAAGAAATACAGACAATTATAAGAACATACTATGAGCAACTCTACGCCAACAAATTTGACAATCTGGAAGAAATGGATGCATTCCTAGAGACATATAAACTACCACAACTGAACCACGAAGAAATAGAAAGCCTGAATAGACCCATAACCAGTAAGGAGATTGAAACAGTCATCAAAAATCTCCAAACAAACAAAAGCCCAGGGCCAGACGGCTTCCCGGGGGATTTCTACCAAACATTTAAAGAAGAACTAATTCCTATTCTCCTGAAACTGTTCCAAAAAATAGAAATAGAAGGAAAACTTCCAAACTCATTTTATGAGGCCAGCATCACCTTGATCCCAAAACCAGACAAGGATCCCAACAAAAAAGAGAACTACAGACCAATATCCTTGATGAACACAGATGCAAAAATTCTCGCCAAAATACTAGCCAATAGGATTCAACAGTACATTAAAAGGATTATTCACCACGACCAAGTGGGATTTATTCCAGGGCTGCAGGGCTGGTTCAACATCCGCAAATCAATCAATGTAATACAACACATTAATAAAAGAAAGAACAAGAACCATATGATACTCTCCATAGATGCTGAAAAAGCATTTGACAAAGTACAGCATCCCTTCCTGATCAAAACTCTTCAAAGTGTAGAGATAGACGGTACATACCTCAATATTATCAAAGCCATCTATGAAAAACCCACCGCAAATATCATTCTCAATGGAGAAAAACTGAAAGCTTTTCCGCTAAGGTCAGGAACACGGCAGGGATGTCCGTTATCACCACTGCTATTCAACATAGTACTAGAAGTCCTAGCCTCAGCAATCAGACAACAAAAGGAAATTAAAGGCATCCAAATCGGCAAAGAAGAAGTCAAACTATCACTCTTTGCAGATGATATGATACTATATGTGGAAAACCCAAAAGACTCCACTCCAAAACTGCTAGAACTTGTACAGGAATTCAGTAAAGTGTCAGGATATAAAATCAATGCACAGAAATCAGTTGCATTTCTCTACACCAACAACAAGACAGAAGAAAGAGAAATTAAAGAGTCCATCCCATTTACAATTGCACCCAAAACTATAAGATACCTAGGAATAAACCTAACCAAAGAGACTAAGAATCTATACTCAGAAAACTATAAAGTACTCATGAAAGAAATTGAGGAAGACACAAAGAAATGGAAAAATGTTCCATGCTCATGGATTGGAAGAATAAATATTGTGAAAATGTCTATGCTACCTAAAGCAATCTACACATTTAATGCAATTCCTATCAAAGTACCATCCATTTTCTTCAAAGATATGGAACAAATAATCCTAAAATTTATATGGAACCAGAAAAGACCTCGAATAGCCAAAGGAATATTGAAAAAGAAAGCCAAAGTTGGTGGCATCACAATTCCGGACTTCAAGCTCTATTACAAAGCTGTCATCATCAAGACAGCATGGTACTGGCACAAAAACAGACACATAGATCAATGGAACAGAATAGAGAGCCCAGAAATGGACCCTCAACTCTATGATCAACTCATCTTCGACAAAGCAGGAAAGAATGTCCAATGGAAAAAAGACAGCCTCTTCAATAAATGGTGTTGGGAAAATTGGACAGCCACATGCAGAAAAATGAAATTGGATCATTTCCTTACACCACACACGAAAATAGACTCAAAATGGATGAAGGATCTCAATGTGAGAAAGGAATCCATCAAAATCCTTGAGGAGAACACAGGCAGCAACCTCTTCGACCTCAGCCACAGCAACATCTTCCTAGGAACATCACCAAAGGCAAGGGAAGCAAGGGCAAAAATGAACTTTTGGGATTTTATCAAGATCAAAAGCTTTTGCACAGCAAAGGAAACAGTGAACAAAACCAAAAGACAACTGACAGAATGGGAGAAGATATTTGCAAATGACATATCAGATAAAGGGCTAGTGTCCAAAATCTATAAAGAACTTAGCAAACTCAACACCCAAAGAACAAATAATCCAGTCTAGAAATGGGCAGAGGACATGAACAGACATTTCTGCAAAGAAGACATCCAGATGGCCAGCAGACACATGAAAAAGTGCTCCATATCACTTGGCATCAGGGAAATACAAATCAAAACCACCATGAGATATCACCTCACACCAGTCAGAATGGCTAAAATGAACAAGTCAGGAAATGACAGATGCTGGCGAGGATGCAGAGAAAGGGGAACCCTCCTACACTGTTGGTGGGAATGCAAGCTGGTGCAACCACTCTGGAAAACAGCATGGAGGTTCCTCAAAATGTTGAAAATAGAACTACCCTATGACCCAGCAATTGCACTGCTGGGTATTTACCCTAAAGATACAAACGTAGTGATCCGAAGGGGCACATGCACCCGAATGTTTATAGCAGCAATGTCTACAATAGCCAAACTATGGAAAGAACCTAGATGTCCATCAACAGACGAATGGATAAAGAAGATGTGGTATACATACACAATGGAATACTATGCAGCCATCAAAAGAAATGAAATCTTGCCATTTGCGACGACGTGGATGGAACTAGAGGGTATCATGCTTAGTGAAATAAGCCAATCGGAGAAAGACAACTATCATATGATCTCCCTGATATGAGGGAGAGGAGATGCAACATGGGGGGTTGAGGGGGTAGGAGAAGAATAAATGAAACAAGATGGGATTTGGAGGGAGACAAACCATAAGTGACTCTTAATCTCACAAAACAAACTGAGGGTTGATGGGGGGAGGGGGGTTGGGAGAGGGGGGATGGGGTTATGGACATTGGGGAGGGTATGTGCTATGGTGAGTGCTGTGAAGTGTGTAAACCTGGCGATTCGCAGACCTGTACCCCTGGGGATAAAAATATATGTTTATAAAATAAACAAATAAATAATAAATATTAATTAATTAATAAAATATATATATTTATTGTATATTTATATATAAATATTATATTTTAATATTTTATTTCTATTTTATTTCATTTATTTATATTATATATTTATAATAAATATATATATTATATATAAATATAGATATACATATCACTTCTTTATCCATTCATCAAGGAGGGTGCTGTGATGAGCACTGGTGTTACATGTAAATGTTGAATCACTAAGTTCTGTATCTCTAAATTCTAAATCACTAAATTCTGTACCTAAAACTAATATTAGACTATATGTTAACTAATTGAAATTTAAATAAAAACTTGAAAAAATGGGCAAAAGACATAAATAGACATTTTTCCAAAGAAGATACGTAGATGACTGACAGACATGTGAAAAGATGCTCAACATCACTGATCATTAGGGAAATACAGATCAAAACTAT